>NW_011492833.1:9125-9985 GCF_000754665.1 Bison bison bison | reverse complement strand
AGGGAGGAATGGTGTACCACGTGCCTTGCAGCTGAACTTTTCTGAGCCTTTTAACTCTCAAATCTAGGTGTAAGGCCCTCACACTCTGAGCTGGAGAAGGCTCCCTGGCAGGAAGAAGAAAGGGAACCCTAGGCCAACCAATATCCTGTCATTGTTCAGTTGCTCAGTCGCATCCGACTCTTAGTGACCCCATGGACTGCAGCATGCCAGGCTTCCCTGTCCTTTGCTATCTCTCAGAGCTTGCTCAAAGTGATGTCCATTGAGTCAGTGATGCCATCCAACCACCTCGGCCTCTGTCGTCCCCTTCTCCTCCAGCCTACCTGCTTAAAATGAAGATGTTTTGCTGGTGTTCCCATGCTGACCAGTATTCTGGTTTTGACCTTATTTTTTGTGTATAAGATTCTAATAGGTGGCATAGTTCCTATAACTAGATTTGGTCTTCTGCCTGAGTATGTAACTCTCTGCCTGGGTTTCTATACTATTCCCCAAGTCTACAATTCTGAATGATCACTGAGTCCTGGCAAAACCTCGGCTCCATCCTAAATCCCAGTTCCCATTTCTGGCTGAGTAATGCCTACTGAAGATCTACTTAAGGCCAATTTGCTACTGTTGTATCTGTACTGTCTGTCAAAACTGAGTGGTAGACCTTGTTGGGTCTCACCTTATATTCTCATATCCCATATTCCTGCCCTGCCCTTCCAGTGATTAGTTAGATATGGTTTCCAGTTCACCTTGGTCTGACCCATTTAACACTACAGTTATAAATTGAGATGCTGCTGCTGCTAAGTCACTTCAGTCGTGTCCGACTCTGTGTGACCCCATAGACAGCAGCCCACCAGGCTCCCCTGTCCCTGGAATTC
>NW_011492833.1:8493-9025 GCF_000754665.1 Bison bison bison | reverse complement strand
GATGTCACAGGCTCCATGTGGCTGATGTCTTTAAGCAGACAGTCTGCTATAATCTGTACCAAATGACACTTCCAGGTGGTGGACAAACAAAGCCCCAGGGAAGGCACATTGTTTCAATCTAGCTTCAGGGTAACATATATCACAGAAATCAACTTTTATTATTTTAAAAAAAATTTCCTCTTAGGTGACCTAGGTGATTCTTAATCGCCTTCCTTCTTCTTAAATTTGTCCTGGGAAAAAGTGAGTAGTACATAACTTCTGTTATTTGGTGAGACTTGTATCTTTAGGTGAATGCTGATGATGAATGAAATTGCATCCCTATTATGAGATGGCAACCAGTCACAGGGGCAGGCTTGGAGAGGGACGTCTTAAGGAAAGTATAATAGCTAGGACAAGCTTTATCATAGGCTAGTGATATATTCTTGTAAAAGAAAATGATGAATCAATTCATCACTGTCAGAACAATATTTTTCTTAAAGCATTTTTGAAATGTTTTGTTGCTACACCTGATTAACTTCAATGCAAAACAAAA
>NW_011492833.1:8193-8393 GCF_000754665.1 Bison bison bison | reverse complement strand
TGTTTTTTATTTCTTTTTTTTTTTCCTGAGAGGGGACGGCCACAATTCAGCCCATAACACTGGGCAAAATGATGTCCAGATGCCCCCCTTTGGGTTCTATCTTTCCTTAACTCTTCCACTCAAATGTTGAACAAGAAATCCAATTACATTCTAGAGATTTAATTTTGATATATATATATTTTATAAAATACTGACTAAAT
>NW_011492833.1:5816-6420 GCF_000754665.1 Bison bison bison | reverse complement strand
ATAGAGCTTCTCCACCTTTGGCTGCAAAGAATATAATCAGTCTGATTTAGGTGTTGACCATCTGGTGAGGTCCATGTGTAGAGTCTTCTCTTGTGTTGTTGGAAGAGGGTGTTTGCTATGACCAGTGCATTTTCCTGGCAAAACTCTATGAACCTTTGCCCTGCTTCATTCCGTATTCCAAGGCCAAATTTGCCTGTTACTCCAGGTGTTTCTTGACTTCCTACTTTTGCATTCCAGTCCCCTATAATGAAAAGGACATCTTTTTTGGGTGTTAGTTCTAAAAGTTCTTGTAGATCTTCATAGAACCGTTCAACTTCAGCTTCTTCAGTGTTACTGGTTGGGGCATAGACTTGGATTACTGTGATACTGAATGGTTTGCCTTGGAAACGAACAGAGATCATTCTGTCATTTTTGAGATTGCACCCAAGTATTGCATTTTGGACTCTTCTGTTTTCCATGATGACTACTCCATTTCTTCTAAGGGATTCCCGCCCAAAGTAGTAGATATAATGGTCATCTGAGTAAATTCACCCATTCCAGTCCATTTCAGTTCGCTGATTCCTAGAATGTTGACATTCACTCTTGCCATCTCTTGTTTGACCAC
>NW_011492833.1:5150-5716 GCF_000754665.1 Bison bison bison | reverse complement strand
GTGATCCACACAGTCAAAGGCTTTGGCATAGTCAATAAAGCAGAAATAGATGTTTTTCTGGAACTCTTTTGCTTTTTCCATGATCCAGGGGATGCTGGCCATTTGATCTCTGGTTCCTCTGCCTTTTCTAAAACCAGCTTGAACATCAGGAAGTTCATGGTTCACGTGTTGCTGAAGCCTGGCTTGGAGAATTTTGAGCATTACTTTACTAGCATGTGAGATGAGTACAATTGTGCAGTAGTTTGAGCATTCTTTGGCATTGCCTTTCTTTGGGATTGGGATGAAAACTGACCTTTTCCAGTCCTTGGCCACTGCTGAGTTTTCCAAATGTGCTGGCATATTGAGTGCAGCACTTTCACAGCATCATCTTTCAGGATTTGAAATAGCTCAACTGGAATTCTATCACCTCCACTAGCTTTGTTTGTAGTGATGCTTTCTAAGGCCCACTTGACTTTACATTCCAGAATGTCTGGCTCTAGATGAGTGATCACACCATGGTGATTATCTTGATCGTGAAGATCTTTTTTGTACAGTTCTTCTGTGTATTCTTGCCACCTCTTCTTAAT
>NW_011492833.1:0-1352 GCF_000754665.1 Bison bison bison | reverse complement strand
AGTTTGAGCAAGCTCCAGGAGTTGGTGATGGACAAGGAGGCCTGATGTTCTGCAGTCCATGGGGTCGCAAAGAGTCAGACATGACTGAGCGGTTGAACTGAATTGAATATACATTATGGAAATCACTTTGTTGTACACCAGAAACTAACACAACATTTTAAATCAACTATACTTCAATTAAAAAATAAAAATAAAAGTACCAGTTTAGGCCCAGAAAAATGAATTTATGCTCTGCCAGTTCTCTCTGACTAACGCAATTCTCTCAACCTTAGTTTCCTCATCTATAAAAGGGGGAAAATAATATTTACCTCATAGATTATTTACCACAGTAACTGAGATAATAATGAATGTAAAGGAAGTAACACCATATTAGTAAAGCATACAGTAAGCACTCAATAAATATTGGTTATCATTATCTTTGATAAAATTTTTATTGCTACTGAAAGCCTAGACATTTTTTTGGAGCCTATGACTGTTCTCACACTTTCTCAAACCACAACTGCACTATACCTTAACACCTTCAACCCTCACAGATAAATCTTGCAGAAAAACTGGGTGGTGGTGATAGCTGTGCAGTCATGTCTGACTCTTTGTGATCCCATGGACTGTAGCCCACCAGGCTTCTCTGTCCATGGGATTCTCAAGGCAAGAATACTGGAGTGGGTTGCCATTCCCTTCTCTAGGGGATCTTCCCAACCCAGGAACTGAACTCAGGTCACCTGCATTGCAGGCAGATTCTTTACTGTCTGAGCCACCAGGGAATCCTGCAGAATAACTAGAGAAATGCAAAACCTAGAAAGTGATCATGGAAAGGAAACTGGTTCAAAAGGAAAAAAACACATGTGGTTTCCATTTTCCTGAAAGAGAAGCCAAAGTCTGATGACAGTGTCAGGCCAAACTGAATGGCACAACCCACATTTGGATTCTACATGAGTGGGGCCAGGTGGCCAGGCATAGACTGCAGGGAATCTGACCAGATGATCACAGGTCAGCATTTAAGCACTGAGATTCAAAATGGTTTTAAATAAGGAAACAGCAGAACTGAGGCTGAGATGGGGAATAGGAGAACAGATGGGGTGGTTCACACAAAAGCATAACTGGGGTAGGACACAAAAAGTGCCTGTCTGATAGCCTGCTCTGCATGCTGATTCAAACATCCTTGTGAGTTCAAGTAATTAAGGACTAGTAGGTGTGCACAGTACTGGTGAATGAGGCTGTGACCTCCAGGTCTGATGACTACAGAAGAGGCTCTTGATCAACAAGGAGTCTGAAGTGTTCTAAAAGTCTCCTCAGCTATTTTTGCATGTGTACATGAGTCTAAAAATTATCTTGTGTATATCCAGGCAGTGTGT
>NW_011492832.1:20957-21138 GCF_000754665.1 Bison bison bison | reverse complement strand
ACTTGTTGGCTGCCCTTATCCCACCCCAAGCACAGAGTTTCTCTCCTTCCTCTATAAGAAATTAACTTGGGAATTTAAGTAATTTCTTGCACTGGGACGACCCAGAGGGATGGTATGGGGAGAGAGGAGGGAGGAGGGTTCAGGATGGGGAACACACGTATGCCTGTGGCGGATTCATTTC
>NW_011492832.1:13068-16925 GCF_000754665.1 Bison bison bison | reverse complement strand
AGTGGGGGTTAGAATCATCTACTGCAACCTAAAATGTCCATATATTTGATACAGAAATTCCACCTTTAAGAGTGTATACTAAAGACAAAACTCCCAAACCCCACATGGGCCCAAACCAAAACAATTGGAGTTAACTAAATTTATGGTATATCAATACTATGTAATCGGAGAAGGCAATGGCACCCAACTCCTGGTAGGCTGCAGTCCATGGGGTCACTAAGAGTCAGACACAACTGAGTGACTTCACTTTCACTTTTCACTTTCATGCACTGGAGAAGGAAATGGCAACCCACTCCAGTGTTCTTGCCTGGAGAATCCCAGGGACGGGGGAGCCTGGTGGGCTGCCATCTATGGGGTCACACAGAGTCAGCCACAACTGAAACGACTTAGCAGCAGCAGCAGCAATACTATGTAATACTAAACAGTTGTTTAAAAGAATAACAGCTTTACATACTAAAATAGACTCCCTAATACATATTTTATGCAAGGCTAGTAGAATAAGCATTATAAATCTATTTATGATTTTGCAAGTTTATATTTTGTTAATGATATTGTATTATATGATACTAGAAAATGTATAGATATGTTTAGGATGGTACTATAATGAATACTATTGTTCATTGCCCAGAATCCTGATTAAAATTTATGGATTTCTCCCTACTTCCCAGTTTCTCAGTGAGTGTGCTGCCTGCTGACAGTTGTAGGCTCTCAGTCTTTTCTGGAAATTGCCCTTGGCTAGTAAGTCTTGCTTCATGAAAGATCACAGGGTCTATATATACTTCTAGTCATTTCCAGAGTAGAAATGCCAAGGCTCCTTACTGTAATACAGGACATCTCTGAAGGGTCATCCCAGTTTTCTCCATGGCCTTGACTGTAGCATTGGTTAAAATTGCCTTGTAGCCTTCCTTTCCCTTCTGGGCATTCCTGCATCCTTCATTCCCTTCTATAGGTATTGATCATGGGAGCACATCCTTATAAACCTGTCATACAGCAGTTTCTGTTTCAGGATCTGCTTCCCAGAGAAACCAACCTGTAACATTTAAAATTTATTATAATGTATACTCCCACGGAGGTAACTTTGAATGAAAGGGGAAAAGGGGGCTTACAATTTTCTATTTTATTAACACCTGACTTCGAAATTTTGTTCATGTAAGGTACGTAGCACTCTGGGCTTATGTCATAATTTTTCTATCAGTATAAAAACTATTTTCTTTCCAATTTTTAAAATAGGTCAAGACTTTGTAGACTCTCATGGACTTTAAGTTCTCCTTGACAGTGAATTTCTGGATTGCCGATGTATGCCATGTATAGCTACCATAGCCTGTTGCTTGAAGTATGGAAGCTAACTCCTCTCTATTGAAATATATCATTTCTTTAATGAATTCCAGAGCTGTCATCTCATTAAAATAGGTCTAATTTATCCTTGTTGTCACTAGTATTTCCATAATTTTATGCATCCTAATGATCTTTGAAAATTGCACCACTGATGAACAGTCATCCCCCCAAACACTTATTGAGTGCTTGCTATATACCAGACATATGGTACATACTCTACGTTTTTAGGATGCAATGTGAAATAAAACAGAAAAAAAAATTCCTTTTTATCCTAAAATTTATATTCTGGCAGGGAGTTAAAGTTTATGAAATTCTATTTATCCACTTATTTACTAGTTTACTTACAGTAGATTATATGTGCTATGCTGCTGCTGCTGCTAAGTCACTTCAGTCGTGTCCGACTCTGTGTGACCCCATAGACGGCAGCCCACCAGGCACCCCCGTCCCTGGGATTCTCCAGGCAAGAACACTGGAGTTGGTTGCCATTTCCTTCTCCAATGTGGTATGCTAGAAACTGTTAAGTTCTATGGTTAAAAAAGAAAAAAATATATATACTGAATATATCTGTCAAAAAAGGATAGGCTTTGATGTTATAACTGCCTCCAAATCTTAATATCTTTAGCAGAACTTATTTTATTTCTCATTTCATCATTTAGAGCATGACTAGTTCCTATCACAGTGGGGAGGGAAAGTGGCAAATTAAATCTTACCTCCTAAAGGTTTCCAGCCCAAAGTGATACATGTCATGAATGCTCATATTTCATTAGCCAAAGTAAATCAGGTGGGAAAGCTGAACTTATAAGTGTGAAGTTCTTTCACAGTACTTAATAGAGGAGAAGTAGAATGACTTACCTGTTTCAATAACTTTTTGTAAGTGTGAAGAACTGGGGTGTGCAATGAAGATAGTTCCAGCTTTAAATCAGATTGTAAAGATAGGTTTCATGGAGAAACTATAATTTGGTCAAAGACAGAGGAGGTAAGACCATGGATACAACAGAGGGAGGAACCTCCCCCATTTTATTTTGTAAAAATAATTTTCCAGATAAACAAAGTGGCTGATGTAAGGTCATCAGGCAGGAACATGCTCAGTGTGTGTGTGTAAGGAACAGGAAAGCCAGCGTGGCTGGAGTAAAATGAGCAAGATGGAAGGCAATAGGAAGTTAGATGAGAGAGAAAAACTTTAGCAATAATATTTAGGACTTTGTAGGTTATAATAAGGACTCTGACCTTTACTTCAAGAGAAATAGGGAGTCATTGTGAGATTTTGACTTCTCTGTAGACTGGGCCTCTCTCTCATCTCTTACATCTTTGTTACTCCTATATGAAAGTATTTTCCCTTTTCCTTTTCCCTGGTTTCTCTGAAAAACTGACTCTTGTTCCGTAATCAGCTTGCAATCTCCAAGTTTGTTCAGGACTTCTCAGTGGCTGAGTGCACATAATCTCTGCTCTGCTAGGACTCTGCTGACATCAGTCCTTACTTAATCACTGGTGCCCTTCTCCCTTTCCTTGGTCATTATGTGTGTGTGCTTAGTCGCTCAGTCATGTCTGACTCTTTGTGACCCCATGGACTGTAGCCTGCCAGGCTCCCTTATCCATGGGATTCTCCGGGCAAGAATACTGGAATGGGTCGCCATGCCCTCCTTCAGGGGATCTTCCCAAGCCAGGGATTGAATCCAGGTCTCCCACATTACAGGTGGATTCTTTACTGTCTGAGCCACCAGCGAAGTCTCTGGTAATTATATGCCAAATCATTTGCACTTACTGTTCCTCATATTTTTCAAAGCCTTTGACTCACTAATGCTACCCTTCAAAATCAATTTTCCTTGAAAAGACCAGAGAACATTTTGGTATTTTCTATGCAGTTTTCCCTGTTTTCTCTACTAGACACTGTCCATACCACTGAAAGAAATGTATAGGAACTATGGCATTGCAGGGACTCCACAGTTCTTTCATTGGTGTGGGCATGGTGTGTAATGCATGCCAATTGTGTTCAGAGTAAAAAATTCCTTGTCCAGTATGGCAATATATATTTTATGAAGCAAGACACAGTAATTACTGTTTATAGAGAGTTTCTTTTTGCATACCAGAAGCATATAGCTACAATGAAAAACATAAAGCCTTCTCAAGTGGTCTCAGGAGACAACCTTGAATAATATATCTGCATTAGTCTGTTACAGCTGCTGTAACAAAACTGTCATAGACTGGGTGGCTTATAAACAGCAGAAACTTACTTTTCATAGTTCTGGAGGCTAGGAAGTCCAAGATCAGTGCACTAACAGATTTAGTGTGTGGTGAGAGCCTGCTCTCTGGTTCATACATAGCCATCTTTTTTCTGTGTCCTCACATGACAGAAGAGGCAATGGAGGTCTCTAGGCTCTAACATAAGGGCACTAATACTATTCACGAGGTCTCTACTCTTGTGACTTTAATCACCTACCAAACACCCCACATCCTAATACCATTACAATGGGGTTTAGGATTTCAACATATGAATTTTGGAGGGATACAAACATTCAGTCCCT
>NW_011492832.1:9626-12191 GCF_000754665.1 Bison bison bison | reverse complement strand
ATGCGAAGAGTTGACTCATTGGAAAAGATTCTGATGCTGGGAGAGATTGGGGGCAGGAGGAGAAGGGGACAACAGAGGATGAGATGGCTGGATGGCATCACCGACTCGATGGACATGAGTCTGGGTGAACTCTGGGAGTTGGTGATGGACAGGGAGGCTTGGCATGCTGTAATCCATGGGGTCGCAAAGAGTTGGACACAACTGAGTCACTGAACTGAACTGAACTGAACCCTCTTGTGGGGTGGACATGGTGGCCTGTGCTGTATCAAGGCCTCCTGAAGCCCTTTCTGGACTTACAAAAGACCATGCAGCTAAAGTGAGGAGCGGAGCCCAGGAGGTGATGTGGTGCCAGGCAGCATGCACCAAGGTCCTGCAGGTTCTGGTAACTCCTTTGAAACCATTCTCCCCTCAGGTCCTTCTACTCTGGGCCTGTGATGGACATGGCAGCTCCAATGAAGTCTGAATTGCATCCAGGGCCTTTCTTCCATTGTTTTGGAAAATAGCTCCCAGCTTCTGCTGAGATGGCCGATGCATACTAACTTCCTGTCACTTGACTACACCTTTATTATTCTCTTCTGATCATGCTTTCTCAGTTTTTGCCATATGGATAGGCTAAGAATTTTCCTTATCTTTGAGTGCTATTGCGTTTTTGCTTTAACAATTTCATCTTTAGGTCATTTCTCACTTCTCACATTACTGCTGACATAGTCAGGAAGAACCAAGCTTCACTTTCAGTACTTTGTTTTAGATATAACTTAGGCTCAGTATCAAATTTTCTCATTGTTAAGCTCTATCTTCCACAAAATACTAAAACATGACTACAATTCAGCCAAGTTTGTTGCCACTTTATAACAAGAACTGCCTTTCCTTCAGTTTCCAATGATATGTTCTTCATTTCTGACTGAAACCTCATAAGAATGACCTCTATTGTTCATATTTCTTCTAACATCTTGTTCAGTGTTATTTATGTATTCTCTTTGTTGTTGTTGTTTATTCACTAAGTTGTGTCTGACTCTTTGCAAACCCATGGACTGTAGCCTACCAGACTCCTCTGTCCATAAGATTTCCCAGGCAAGAATACTGGAGTGGGTTGCCATTTCCTTCTCCAGGGAATCTTCTTGACCCAGGGATCAAAACTGTGTCTCTTGTGTCTCCTGCATTTACAGGTGGATTCTTTACCACTAGCACCACCTGGGAATCTCCAAGAAGATTGAAATTTCCTCTACAGCTCTCTTCTTTTCATTCCAAACTCACATCAGAATTGCCTTTAAAGGTCCATTCATTAAAATGTAGATGTGTTCTAGCATACACCTCAAAATGCTTCCAGCCTTTATTCATTACACAGTTCCAAAGCTATTGCACATTTTAGGTATTTGTTAGAACAACACCCCCCTTCTCAGTACCAATTCCTATCTTATCTGGTTAGGATGATACAACAAAAATTCTTAGACTAGTGGCTTATAAACAACAGAAATATATTTGCCACAGTTTTGGAGGCTGGCAAATACAAAATCAAGTTACTGGCAGATTCAGTATCTGGTGGGGTCTCACTTTCTGCTTCATAGATGGCCATCTTCTCACTGTCTTAACAAGGCAGAAAGGATGAAGATGCTTTCCTGGGTTTCTTTTGCAAGGGTGCTAATCCTAATCATAAGAGCTCCACCTTTATCATCTAGTCACCTACCAAAAGCCCCATCACATTGGAGGTTGGGATTTCAACACATGGATTTCATGGGAACATACACATTTAGTCTATAGAAATATCTAAGCATGGTTTCTGGAGAGAGATAATATATCTGAGTTCAAACCCTGGCTCTGATACTTATTATATTTGTTATCTTAAATTTTCCTCAGTTTCCTTGCCTCTTATAAAAAGAAATAGAATATATCTCATATATATTGCTGCCTGGCACATAGTTAGTGATCTATAAAGTTAAGTTGTTTTTATTATTCATCCTCATGCAAGTCAGTGTCCATGCTAAGGCTCTAGACTACCCCTGATTTAATGGAATGGTGTGAAGCCTTCTAAGCTCCCTTTGGTCATAAACTGTCTTTTGTTTTTTTCTGCTTTTACCTTATACCACTGTTCCTGTGAGAGTAGCCCCATAATAAATTGAGTGACAGCTATCGATTTCTTGGCAACATCACTCTTCCGCTTCAGTTTCCTTACAAGCCTGAATGAAATGGTTGTCTCTGTCTTGTTTTCAGGACATTAGCAAATGTGATTCCTATTGGGTTGTGAGAAGTGCTCAAGCTGCAGTGTGTGCACTGTGAAAGTCAAAGCTGTCTACCTGTCAATTACAATAGCAGTGAACAGCCATGCTTTATGCAATGCTAGTGACCAGTGAAAGGACTGAGAGCTAAAAGATCATGGCTATTCTGTAGCTTTTCCCAGAAGCCCTGTGACTGTTTAAGTGAAAGTCACTCAGTCATGTCCAATTCTTTGTGACTCCATGGACTATACAGTCCATGGAATTCTCCAGGCCTGAATACTGCAGTGGGTAGCCCTTCCCTTCTCCAGGGGATCTTCCCAACCCAGGGATCAAACCCAGGTCTCCCGCATTG
>NW_011492832.1:8611-9526 GCF_000754665.1 Bison bison bison | reverse complement strand
TTTTTTTTTTTTTTTGCCACTTTTGTATATTTTCCTTACAGCTGCTTGACTATATATGCCTAAAAGGGAAAAAAATTCATTTCTCTATTTAGATCCATTTTTGTTCAGGGTGGAGAACAGGCTCCTTCTAATATTCAGTTACTAACAACAATACCTATTTGAGGCAAAAATACTATTGGAGTGGTTTTTGTTTATGGAGGAGAAAGTGTCTAAAAAAATCATTGTCCTCTAGCCCAATCTTGGGGCAACACTTAACTGATGCCTGACAGACTTTGGATCATCGAATCCCAGCTCTTTTTCTTGTGAGGAGGCTGTGGGAGAAAACTTCTGAGATAAACTTACACTCCAGAGGTATCCTGTAGTATCACACTGAATCTACTCTCTACTGGGATTTGAGATCATATCCCTACTGGCTTTCTCTGAATCTACATTCTGTTTCCTCCACTGCCTTTCCAGGTTCCTCTGTGAGTATTTTCTTTTAAAAAATCACCTGCACAGAAATCTCCACCTCTTTCTGGAGAACAGCCTAAGGCATATCCTTATGTTAAAAGCTATATTTGATTTATCATTTTACTTCCCAGAGTTTCCAACTGAGTGTCCAATGTATAGTAGATATTTACATATTAGCAGAATAATAAAAGAAGAATTTAATACATTAATACTGAATTGCTAATTGGTATTTCAGAAAGAAGTCAAAATAACTACCCCAAAGAGTAGAAAAGGAAAAATCTGACCATTCACTACTGCCCTTTACCAACTAAACCAGCAAAGCTAATAGCATTCCTTTCCTCAATAATAATCTGAGAATAAAAGTGGCACTGGGCTTCCCAATCTGATTTCAGTGTTGACCATCTGGTGATGTCCATGTGTAGAGTCTTCTCTTGTGTTGTTGGAAGAGGGTGTTTGCTATGACCA
>NW_011492832.1:4301-5802 GCF_000754665.1 Bison bison bison | reverse complement strand
CTTCAACAGGTGGGAATACCAGGCCACCTCATCTGCCTCCTGAGAAATCTGTGTGCAGGTCAAGAAGCAACAGTTAGAACTGGACATAGAACCATAGACTGGTTCCAAATCAGGAAAGGAGTATGTCAAAGCTGTATATTTTCACCCTGCTTATTTAACATGTGCAGAGTACATCATGCAAAATGCCAGCCTGAATGAAGCACAAGCTGGAATCAAGATTGCTGGGAGAAATATCAATAACCTCAAATAGGCAGATGACACCACTCTTATGGCCAAAAGTTAAGAAGAACTAAAGAGCCTCTTGATGAAAGTTAAAAAGGAAAGTGAAAAAGTTGGCTTAAAACTTACAACATTCATAAAATCAAGATCATGGCATCTGGTCCCATCACTTCATGGCAAATAAACGGGGAAACAATGGAAACAGTCACAGATTTTATTTTTGTTGGGCTCCAAAATCACTGCAGATGGTGACTTCAGCCATGAAATTAAAAGATGTTTGCTCCTTGGAAGAAAAGCTATGACCAATCTAGACAGCATATTAAAAAGCAGAGACATTATTTTGCTGACAAAAGTCCATGTAGTCAAAGCTATGGTTTTTCCAGTAGTCATGTATGGATGTGAGAGAGGGACTATAAAGAAAGCTGAGTGCCAAAGAATTGATGCTTTTGAACTGTGGTGTTGGGTAAGACTCTTGAATTTTCTTTGACTGCAAGGAGATCAAACCAGTCAATCCTAAAGGAACTTAGTCCTGAATATTCATTGGAAGGACTGATGCTGAAGCTGAAGCTCCAATGCTTTGGCCACCTGATGTGAAGAATGGACTCATTGGATAAGACCCTGAGGCTGGATAAGATTGAAGGCAGGAGGGTAATGGGACGACAGAGGATGAGATGGTTGGATGGCATGACCAACTTGGTGAACATGAGTTTCAGGAAGCTCCAGGAGTTGGTGATAGACAGGGAAGCCTGGCATGCTGCAGTTCATGGTTTCATAAAGAGTCGGACATGACTGAGTGACTGAACTGAACTGAGCAGAAAGCCTTTGACTGTGTGGATCACAACAAACTGTGGAAAATTCTTAATGACATGGGAATGCCAGAAAATGTGACCTGCCTGCTGAGAAATCTGTATACAGGTTAAGAAGCAAGTTAGAACCAGATATGGAACAACAGAATGGTTCCAAATCAGGAAAGTATTACATCAAGGCTGTATATTGTCACCCTGGTTATTTAACTTATATGCAGAGTACATCATGTGAAATGCTGGCCTGGATTAATCACAAGCTGGAATCAAGTTTGCAAGGAGAAATATTAGTAACCTCACACATGCAGATGACACCAGACTTATGGCAGAAAGTGAAGAACTAAAGAGCCTCTTGATGAAAGAGAAAGAGGAGAGTGGATAAGTTGGCTTAAAACTCAGCATTCAAAAAGCTAAGATCATGGCATCCAGTCCCATCACTTCATGGTAAATAGATGGGGAAACAATGGAAACAGTGAGAG
>NW_011492832.1:0-212 GCF_000754665.1 Bison bison bison | reverse complement strand
ATGTTGCAAAACTCTTTCAAAATGGTAAATAATGATGTACTAAAACAGAATGATAGCCAAGTGACATCCATTTTATTGCATTAAATATCAGTTTGAATATATAAAAAGTTCTTAAATAAATAATACTTTAAATAATATATTTTAGGCTACATATATATGGTATTTAAATGTTAATAGGATTCTGAACTAACCATAACATTTTAATGCCTCAC
>NW_011492831.1:9080-11190 GCF_000754665.1 Bison bison bison | reverse complement strand
TTATACATGTTTCAATGCCATTCTCCCAAATCTTCCCACCCTCTCCCTCTCCAACAGAGTCCATAAGAAGTGAGCACTTTAAAAGTCTCAGAACAAAGCCAAAACTAAGGGGGAAATAACCTTAAGCATTCTAAGGGAGCAGCTGAAAGAAGACACTG
Source organism: Bison bison bison (assembly GCF_000754665.1). Classification (NCBI taxonomy): domain Eukaryota; kingdom Metazoa; phylum Chordata; class Mammalia; order Artiodactyla; family Bovidae; genus Bison; species Bison bison. The sequence continues at coordinate 11,032 of NW_011492831.1, read as the reverse complement.
ATAGACAGGCTCTCCCTTGAGAGCAATACGGAGAGAGCATGAACTCAGAGAACCATGGGGAACAACAGCTGACATCTGGGGCAGCAGACTATCAAATAGGATGAGCACAGAAAAGCACTTTCTTGACATGGACAAGAGAGGGATTTTTTAAGTGTAGGAAAGAAGCTTCATGAGGAAGAAAAATCAAAAGTGAACTCTAAAAAATCAAGAAGAGAGCTAGAGAAAAGGAAATTTAGGTACAGAAACTCAAATATATGTCATTAATCTTGGAGGTAAAGGAGAAAGGAGAAATATATGTATTGACAAAAGACACTTCATTTAAAGGAAATGAAATAAGGAGCAGAGAATCAAAGGTATACCAGGTTAGATTCCAAAATATGTTTTAATATTATTATTAATAACATTATTGATACATTTTGGAACTTTCCACAAAGTTTTCTTCAAGACTTCAAACATTTTCATTCTGTACTTCTACTTTCCCAAAAGCACTTTGAAGTTGGCCCCTGTGCACGTTCATGTAGTCTAGTTAACTGGGAGTCTTTGGCTTCATGTGCAAGGAACTTTAAGCTCATAAGGGTAAGCTCCATTTAAATGAACAAGTCTGCATTTTTCCATGCCTTATTCAAAGGGTTAGGGCAAGATAAACCCAAATGTACTATTTTAATAGAAACTATGTCTCCCTTGGACTCTCAAGACAACCCTCTACTGAAAACTCTATTGAGGCTACCCTCCTTGGCCTCTGCTTCTCAGATTCAAGATTTATCTTCCAATAACAGTTTTTACTTCTTTGACCTATTTCTCAACAAAGTGCATCCTTCTTTTCCATTTTCACATGCAGGGGCTTTATTTTCATGATAGACTGTGTCTCTTCACAGTGTCATGCATGGCATGATCCTTGAGAAAGTCTAATGTGATATGACAGATTACACAGCCAGAAAAAGCCAAAAAGAAAATCTCAAAGTGACCTTTCTTAAAACACAGAAGACTACACAACTATTTCCTCAAACCTAAAAAATTTCATGAGATGAAAGAGGCTAATAGCCTTTGTATGGTAAAACTAGTCAAGTCATTTAGAAAAAAAAAATCTTGATGAGCCCATGCACTTTTTAATAATATATACAAACAAAATCCACTTTATTTAGATAGCTATTCAATAATTCAGTGTTTTCATTGAAAAGAAAAAATCTCATATGACTGTATTTTCCCAAATCCTCATCCTGTTCAAGAAACATTTTAGAGAGGAAGCTGAATATAAGAGTTAGGAATCCAGCATCACTCATTTTCTTACTAGTATGGGAATTAGTTATAAGAACGTATTGTGAAACACTAATAATGAGGAAAATGTGTAAAAGACTATTAAAGAATGAAAAAATGCTTAGGTCAGTGCTGGACACATAACATTTGAATATGAATGTAAGAATTTACTTCTAATTTCACCTCAAAAAATCATTAGAAATCAATAACTGAAAAATCACTGGAGTTCACAAAGGGCTGGAAATAGTTTATATTACCACCAGCAAGAATAGGAAGACTTTGTGATGCATGGATCATAGAATAAACTCCCCAAAGGGAACTGTCTTAGTATTGTAGCTAAACTAGTTCTATACCCACACTAGCAAAGCTGAAAATCAAGACTACATGATGTGATTTCACGTAACATAATTGTATGTAGGAAATAATTCCAAGACTATTTAAAGGAGTAAAACATAGCCCAGCACTGGGCAGTATAAAATTCACATGAGTTTGCTCAAATCCATGTCCATTGAGTCAGTGATGCCATCCACACATCTCAGCTTCTGTCAACTCCTTCTTCCCCCACCCTCAATCTTTCCCAGAATCAGGGTCTTTTCCAGTGAGCTGGCTCTTCATATCAGATGGCCAAAGTACTGGAGCTTCAGCTTCAGCATCAGTCCTTCCAATGAATATTCAGGGTTGATTTTCTTTAGGATTGA
>NW_011492831.1:4975-5963 GCF_000754665.1 Bison bison bison | reverse complement strand
CTATCTTCTACCTCACTTATCCTATCTTCTGCCTCTGTTATTCTACTGTTGTTTCCCTCCAGAGTGTTTTTGATCTCATTTATTGCATTATTCATTATATATTGACACTTTTTTATTTCTTCTAGGTCCTTGTTAAACCTTTCTTGCATCTTCTCGATCCTTGTCTCCAGGCTGTATATCTGAAACTCCATTTTGTTTTCAAGATTTTGGGTCATTTTCACCATCATTATTCAGAATTCTTTATCAGGTATATTCCCTATCTCTCCTTCTTTTGTTTGGTTTGGTGGGCATTTATCCTGTTTCTTTACTTCTGGGTATTTATCTGCCTCTTCATCTTGTTTATATTGCTGTGTTTGGGGTGGCCTTTCTGTATTCTGGCAGTTTGTGGTTCCGATTTATTGTGGAGGTTCCTCACTGTGGGTGGGGTTGGATGGGTGGCTTGTCAAGGTTTCCTAGTTAGGGAAGCTTGTGTTGGTGTTGTGGTGGGTGGAACTGGATTTCTTCTCTCTGGAGTGCAATGCAGTGTCCAATAATGAGTTTTGAGATGTCAGTGGCTTTGGTGTGACTTTGGGCAGCCTGTATATTGAATCTCAGGGCTATGTTCCTGTGTTGCTGGAGAATTTGCGTGATATGTCTTGCTTGGAACTTTTTGGCCCTTGGGTGGTGCTTGGTTTCAGTGTAGGTATGAAGGAGTTTGATGAGCTCCTGTTGATTAATGTCCCCTGGAGTCAGGAGTTCTCTGGTGTTCTCAGGATTTGGACTTAAGCCTCCTGCTTCTGGTTTTCAGTCTTATTTTTACAGTAGCCTCAAGACTTCTCCATCTATACAGCACTGATGATAAAATATCTAGGTTAATGATGAAAATTTTCTCCACAGTGAGGGACACCCAGAGAGGTACAAAGAGTTACACGCAGAAGATAAGAGGGAGGAGGGAGATAGAGGTGACCAGGAAGAGAAGAGGGGAAATCAAAAGGGGAGAGAGCAAGCT
>NW_011492831.1:4566-4875 GCF_000754665.1 Bison bison bison | reverse complement strand
AAGCTAGCCAGTAATCACTATCCTTTGTGCTCTCCACAGTCTGGATCCCTCAGAGATGTTCACGGAGTTACACAGAGAAGGGAAGAGGGGGGAAGGAGACAGAAGTGGCCAGGAGGATAAAAGGGGGAATCAAAAGGACAGCGACAGACCCAGCTAGTAATGAGTTCCCTAAGCGTTCTCCACAGCCTGAAAAACACAAAGAGATTCACAGAGTTGGGTAGAGAAGAAAAGGGGGGAGGGATATAGAGGCGACCTGGTGGAGAAAAAGTAGAGTCAAAAGGAGGAGAGAGCAATCAAGCCAGTGATCTC
>NW_011492831.1:0-580 GCF_000754665.1 Bison bison bison | reverse complement strand
CGATAAAGGACAGAAATGGTATGGACCTAACAGAAGCAGAAGATATTAAGAAGAGGTGGCAAGAATACACAGAAGAACTGTACAAAAAAGACCTTCACAACCAAGATAATCACGAAGGTGTGATCACTCACCTAGAGCCAGACATCCTGGAATGTGAAGTCAAGTAGGCCTTAGAAAGCATCACTACAAACAAAGCTAGTGGAGGTGACGGAAATCCAGTTGACCTATTTCAAATCCTGAAAGCTGATGCTGTGAAAGTGTTGCACTAAATATGCCAGCAAATTTGGAAAACTCAGCAGTGGCCACAGGCCTGGAAAAGATCAGCTTTCATTCCAATTCCAAAGAAAGGCAATGCCAAAGAATGCTCAAACTACTGCACAATTGTATTCATCTCACATGCTAGTAAAATAATGCTCAAAATTCTCCAAGCCAGGCTTCAGCAATACGTGAACCATGAAATTCCAGATGTTCAAGCTGGTTTTACAAAAGGTAGAGGAACCAGAGATCAAATTGCCAACGTCTGATGGATCATCAAAAAAGCAAGAGAGTTCCAGAAAAACATCTATTTCTGCTTTATTGA
>NW_011492830.1:9873-10252 GCF_000754665.1 Bison bison bison | reverse complement strand
CTGCTACATAACACTGAGCAGAGTTCCATGTGCTATACAGTAGGTTCTGGTTGGTTATCCATGTTAAATATAACAGTGTGTACCTGTCCATCCCAAACTCCCTAACTAAGCCCTTCCCCTCATTCCTCCCCCCTGGCAACCACAAGTTCATTCTCTGAGTCTGTGAGTTTCTCTTTTGTGAGTTCATTTGTATCATTTCTTTTTAAATTTCACATATAAGGATGTCATATGATATTTCTCCTTCGCTGTCTGACTTCACTCAGTATAACAATCTCTAGGTTCATCCATGTTGCTGCAAATAGGATTATTTCCTTCTTTTTAGCAGCTGGATAATATTCTATTGTTATATATACACCATGGGCTTCCAGGTGGTGCTGGA
>NW_011492830.1:9402-9773 GCF_000754665.1 Bison bison bison | reverse complement strand
GTGTCTTGACTGTTGTAAACAGTGCTGCAATGAACTTTGGCACTGCACCTTTATTCTTGTTCATTCTCCCAACTCTCTCTCCAGACTCATTTTTTGGGGTAACCAAACCCACATATCTACAAATGGCAAGACATGTCAAATCCTTTTGTGGTTAAAATCTAGCTGTCAGCTACCTTTTCAGTTCAGTTCAGTTCAGTTGCTCAGTCGTGTCCAACTCTTTGTGACCCCATGAATCGCAGCATGCCAGGCCTCCCTGTCCATCACCAACTCCCAGAGTTCACTCAGACTCACGTCCATCGAGTCAGTGATGCTATCCAGCCATCTCATCCTCTGTCCGTCCCCTTCTCCTCCTGCCCCCAAATCCCCTCCCA
>NW_011492830.1:4436-5479 GCF_000754665.1 Bison bison bison | reverse complement strand
TATAGCCCGTCAGGCTCCTCTTCTTCAGAGCATCTTCCCAACCCAGGGATTGAATGAGCCCAGGTCTCCCACATTGTAGGTGGATTCTTTACCATCTGAGTCACCAGGGAAGCCCTTCAATTGTAATAGTTCTAGATAAAATCCCTTAGTTAATTCACTTAAAAAATAAACTGGAATCCTCTTGGATCAATTTTATTTCCACATTTCTTCCCAACACCTAATGTAGTTAGACAATCTGCCTCCTGACATCTTTATTGCTTTCAGGCTGCTGCCCCCTTTTCAGGTAGACACCACCACCTCTGGCCACTGTTGATTCTTTGCAATGCATAAAGACCCTACTGTTGTTATCTTGAGGTCTATTTTACCCAAGACACAAGATGTCTTCACTGTCTTCTCTGCTTGCCAACTAAAAACTGTTTACAATCCAACCTTGTATCATAAACAAACAAGAAAAAAAAATACAGCACTCTGGGACTTCTCTGGTGGTCCAGTGGCTAAAATTCGACTCTCACCATGCAGGGGGCCTGAGTTCAATCCTTGGTCATGGAACTAGATCCCACAGGCCAAAGCTAAAGATTCTGTGTGCTGCAACTAAGACCCAGTGCAGCGAAAAAGAAAAAGAAAAACCAACACCCCCATTCCTCTACCCAAATGACTAAAAAAGAACACCTAAAAAAGAACCTACCAACCTCCAGCTAGGCTGATGGCTGAAACCACAATTGTTCTAGCTCCTCTCAGACATTAACCAAATGAGCCACATAGACATTTCAGCACCTTGAGTCACCTCCTGAAAGTGTATTTCCCTACTTTCATTGCTATCTCTGCCAGAAGATGGTATCTTCTTCAAAGAAAACAAGAAGCCATTCAGGGTGACCATCTAAACTACCAGTCATAAATCAAAATACTTACAGGCATTCGACGGTAACCTGATGAGTAAAGCTACTCAAGTGTAGGATGTGCTGAAGGCTTTGGGAAACTGGAGAACAAGAACCAGTATAGTGTGTAACCTGGCTCCAGATGACTTTGCCATGCAGGATTGAAGG
>NW_011492830.1:0-389 GCF_000754665.1 Bison bison bison | reverse complement strand
TAAAGCTCAACATCAGAAAACTAAGATCATGGCATCTGGTCCCATCACTTCATGGCAAATAGAAGGGGAAACAGTGGACACAGTGGCTGACTATATTTTTCTGGGCTCTAAAATCACTGCAGATGGTGATTGCAGCCATGAAATTAAAAGACGCTTACTCTCCTTGAAAGGAAAGTTGTGACCAACCTAGACAGCATATTCAAAAGCAGAGACATTACTTTGTCAACAAAGGTCCGTTAAGTCAAAGCTATGGTTTTTCCAGTGGTCATGTATGCATGTGAGTGTTGGACTATAAAGAAGGCTGAGCACCGAAGAATCGACGCTTTTGAACTGTGGTGTTGGAGAAGACTCTTGAGAGTCCCTTGGACTGCAAGGAGATCCAATCAGTC
>NW_011492829.1:14383-15393 GCF_000754665.1 Bison bison bison | reverse complement strand
ACAGCACTTTCACTTTTCACTTTCATGCATTGGAGAAGGAAATGGCAACCTACTCCAGTGTTCTTGCCTGGAGAATCCCAGGGACAGGGGAGCCTGGTAGGCTATCGTCTATGGGGTCACACAGAGTCGGACACGACTGAAGTGACTTAGCATAGCATTATTTGGGGGCATTTAACCTATTTACATTTAATGTAATTAATAATAAGTATAATCCCATTACTATTTACTTTTTGGTTTTGGGTTCAATTTTGTAAACCTTTTCTGTGTCCTGTCTAGAGAAGATCCTTTAGCATTTGTTGAAGAGCTGGTTTGGTGGTATTGAATTTTCTTAGCTTTTGCTTGTCTGTAAAGCTTTTGATTACTCTTTCATATCTGAATGAGATCCTTGCTGGGTAGAATAGTCTTGGTTGTAGGTTTTTATCTTTCATCATTTAAATTATGTCCTGCCATTGCCTTCTGTCCAGAAGAGTTTCTATTGAAAGATCAGCTGTTATCCTTATGGGGATCCCCTTGTGTGTTATTTGTTGTTTTTCCCTTGGTGCTTTTAATATGTGCTCTTTGTGTTTGAACTTTATTAGTTTGATTAATATCTGTCTTGGGGTGTTCTCCCGGGTTTATCTTGTTTGGGGTTCTAGAGGTTTCTTGAACTTAGGTGGCTATTTCTTTCCCCATTTTAGGGAAGTTTTCAACTATTATCTCCTGAAGTATTTTCTCATGCCCTTTCCTTTTGCCTTCTTCTTGGACATCTATGATTTAAATGTTGCAGCGTTTAATATTATCCCAGAGGTCTCTGAGGTTGTCCTCATTTATTTTAAATATTTTTACTTTTTTTCCTCTGTGCTTCATTTATTTCCACCATTCTACCTTCCAACGCACTTATCCTCTCTTCAGCCTCAGTTATTCTACCGTTGGTTCCTTCCAGGGTGCTTTTGATCTCAGTTATTGCATTATTCACTATTGATTGACTCTTCTGTATTTCTTGTAGTTCCTTGTTAAACATTTCTTGTATT
>NW_011492829.1:11439-11954 GCF_000754665.1 Bison bison bison | reverse complement strand
TTTTATTCCTAGATTTTTAAGGAATCTCCATACCATCTTCCATAGTGGCTGTATCAATTTACAGTCCCACAAACAGTGCAAGAGTTCCCTTTTCTCCACACCCTCTCCAGCATTTATTGTTTGTAGACATTTTAATGATGGCCATTCTGACCAGTGTGAGGTAATATCTCATTGTGGTTTTGATTTGCATTTCTGTAATAATCAGTGATGTTGAGTATATTTTCATGTGTTTGTTAGACATCGGTATGTCTTCTTTGGAGAAATGTCTGCTTAGGTCTTTCCCCCCTTGTGGGTTATTTTAAAGATGAGGCTGCAGAGGTTACACTTGGCCTATTTGGGGACTGCAACACAGTGCCTAACACCAGACTGGGACTGCTTTCCACACAGCGTCCACTTGAGTATGGTTCACCCAAGTGTGTCTGCTGCCAAGAGCCCACTGTGGTTTCTGGCCGTATCTCCCAGGGTGGCTGGAATGTCTCTTCTACAAGCACAGCAGTCATGTAGCAGATTGTCTG
>NW_011492829.1:10030-10828 GCF_000754665.1 Bison bison bison | reverse complement strand
TAATCTGTTGTCCCTGTCACTTCCAGAGTGGTTCCCTCTTCTTTATTTTGGCTTCCTCTGTTTGCAAGTCTCTTCAGTGTCTCATTTCTGCACTGACACAGGGGATGAAGGTGGCCACTCATTTAGGCTCACTTGTTCACTTGTGTTGTGGGGGATGAGGGACACTGCAAACAAATACCACTGGCATGTCTGGAGAGTGCTTGAAGTGTATGGACCACACTGGGTTTGCCATAACCCAAGGCAGTCTGTGCTTCCTGGATCTATACTGCTCAGGCTCCATGGTGCTCTTCGAGGGCACTGTCCCAAGTGGACCCTGAGTTTCATGCACTTTCCAGTTTAAGTGGCTCAGGTTCTCGGGTACTCCACAAGGGCACAGACCCAGATGAGCTGTGCATTTTGTGTCCTCCCCATGCCTGAGCAGCTCAGGCGACCTGGTGCTTGGCGAGCACACTGTTTCAGGTGGGCTGTGTGTCTGTGTGGGACTGTATGCCCCATTCCTCTGTTTCCTGAGTGCACCCTGAGAGTACCACCTCAGGTGTACAGTGTGTCTACTCTGGGGAGCTAAGATGTTGAGTTTTAAGCCAGCTTTTTCACGCTCCTCTTTTGCCCTCATCAAGAAGCTCTTTAGTTCCTCTTCAATGTCTGCCATTAAAGTGGTATCATCTGCATATCTGAGGTTGTTGATATATCTCCTGGCAATCTTGATTCCAGCTCATGCTTCATCCAGCCCAGCATTTCTCCTGATGTACTTTGCATATAAGACAAGCAAACAGGGTGACAATATACAGCCTTGTCGTA
>NW_011492829.1:6953-7755 GCF_000754665.1 Bison bison bison | reverse complement strand
TGAATGGTTTGCCTTGGAAATGAACAGAGACCATTCTATCGTTTTTGAGATTGCACCAAAGTAGTGCATTTCAGTCTCTTTTGTTCACTATGAGGGCTACTCCATTTCTTCTAAGGCATTCTTGCCCACAGTGTAGGTACTCAGTCATGTCTGACTCTTTCCAACCCTTTGGACTGTAGCTTGCCAGGCTCATCTGTCCATGGGATTTTTCAGACAAGAATACTGGAGTGAGTTGCCATTTCCTTCTCCAGAACTTGCCCACAGTAGTAGATACAATGGTTATCTGAATTAAATTTGCCCATTCCTGTCCTTATTAAGTTCACTGATTCCTAACATGTTGATGTTCACTCTTGCCATCTCCTGATAGACAATATTCAATTTACCTTAATTTACCTAGCATTACCTAATATTCCAGGTACCTATGAAATGTTCTTTAGAGCATTAAGCTTTACTTTCACCACAAGACACATCCACAACTGAGGGTTGTTTCCACTTTAGCCCATCCACTTCATTTTTTTTTGGAGCTATTAATAATTGCTGTTCACTCTTCCCCAGTACAGTATTCTTGCCTGGAGAATCCCATGAACAGAGGGGCCTGGCGGGCTATAGTCCATAGGGTCGCAAAGAGTTAAACATGACTGAAGTGACTTAGCACTCATGCATGCTTCCCCAGTAATATATTGGACAACTTCTGGCCTGGGATACTCATCTCCGGTGTCATAACTTTTTTGCTTTTTCATCTTGTTCATGGAGTTCTCATGGCATGAATGGTGGAGTGGCTTGCCATTCTCTCCTCTAGTGG
>NW_011492829.1:4394-6853 GCF_000754665.1 Bison bison bison | reverse complement strand
ATTCTTTGTAGTTATCACAGGGATTTCATATACCAACTGAAAGTTTTTAAAATCCAGTTTTTAACTAATACAAACTTAACTTCAATTTCAGACAAGAACTTATTTACATTTCATTCTGCATTATGTGTTTGATGTCCCATATTTCATCTTTATATATTGTGTATCCATTAACCTAGGTATAAAATCATTTTATGTTTTTCCTTTTATGTCTTATAAAAGAATAAACAGTAGAGTTAGAAACCATAATCACAATGATACTGTTTTTATATTTGTCCCTGTATTGACCTTTAATGAAAAAAAATTAATTATTATATAGTTTTAGTTATTAGGTAGCACCATTTCAAATTGAATAAATTGCTTTAGCATTTATTGTGGAGTAGGTCTATTGCTAATAAACTTAACTCTTATTTATCTGAAAATGATTTAATATTCAAAAGATGATTTTTCTGGACATACAATTCTCAGTTGATTGGTATTTTCTTTCATGACTTTAGATAAATCACCCCACAGTCTTCTGCTCTGAAAGAGTTCTGCTGAGATTTCTGCTAATTATCATATTAAGGATCTCTATTATGTTATGGGTTATTTTTCTCTTCATAATTCAACATTTCTCTTTGTATTTGTTTTTAAAAGTTGGATTTTAAAGTCTCTCACTTTGAGAATCTTTGAGTTTATTCTAACTGGAATAATTTAAATTTTTTTTGTGTTTGTAGGTGAATATCTTTCCTCAAATTTGGAAAGTTTTCAGCCATTATTTGTTCAAATATATGCTCTGCTTCTGTCAATTTTCTTCTAGAATTTCTACATTGCAGTTTTTTTACTTTTATAATAAAAGTCATTTTTTCCAGATTTACTGAGTTATAATTAGCATATGACATTGTGTAACTTAAGCTGTACAGTGTGTTGATTTGACACTGTTTATATAATGCAAAATGATAATCACCATAGCCTTATACCTCCATCATGTTTATACCTCCATCATGTTACAAATTAGCATTTCTTTTTTGCAGTATTAACATTTAAGTATTACTCTGTAACAACTTTCAAATATATAACACAGTATTTTTAACATAATTATCATACTGTATATTAGATCCCCAGAAAATGGAAGTTTGTACTTTGACCAACATTTATTTATTTCCTTTACCACCCATTCCCTAATTACCACCACTCAATTCTTTCTTTCTAAGATTTGACTCTATTATATCTCACATATAAGTGATTATAGTATTTATCTTTCTCTGGATGGTATATTTCACTTAGCATAATGCATAAAATGTTCATCCATGTTGTTGCAAGTAACAGAATTTCATTCCTTCTCATGTCTGAACATATAATGCATAAGTGTAGATAGATAGAGCTATATATCACATTGTCATCTGTTGATGGACATTTAGGTCCTCTCTAAATTTTTACTATTGTGAACAATGCTGCAAGGATCATGAGAACATGAGAATGCAAATATATCTTCAAAATATATCTTTGAATCCTGTTTTTATTCCCTTAGATCATAGATCCTGAAGTGGGATTGTTGGATCATATGGTAGCTCTACTTTTAAAGTTTTGAGGAAACTTGATACTGTTTTCCATATTGATAGTATCAATTGACATTTCCACCAAAAGTGTATAGGGCTCCTTTTCCTCTATATAATTTCTAATACTTGCTATCACTTATTTTTTATCTGTATGTTTTTGAATATTTTTTTTTTTTTGTTTCTAATGGGAAAGCATTTTATCTTGAATATAGCTGCTCTGTTTTTTGGTGATAGTCATTCGAACAAATGTGAGATGATACATCCTTGTGATTTTGATCATCATTTACCTGATGATGAGTGATGCTGAGCACCTTTTCATCTAATCATTGGCCATATATTTGTATGTCTTCTTTGAAAAAAAAAGGTTTATTAATGTTTTCTGTCCATTTTTAAATGAATTTTTTGTTTTTGTTATTGAGTAGTATGAGTTCTTTGCATATCCTTATCAAATATGATTATAAATATTTTCTCAAATGACATACCATGCCTTTTCATTTTGGTTATTGCTTCTTTTGCTATGTGCATGCTTTTCAGCTTGTTTTAGTTCCAGTTTCATCCCACCTTCCTCTGGCCTACAAGATTTCCCCTGAGAAGTACACTGATAGCATTATGTATGTATGTATCTATGTATGTATGTGTGTGTGTGTGACATGCACACATTTTTAGATCCCTTTCCCATATAGGTCATTACAGAGTATCAAATAGAGTTCCCTATGCTATACAAAGGTCTTTATTAGTTATCTATTTTATATATCTGGTCTGCTAGTGTCTGACTCGGAAAAGGCAATGGCACCCCACTCCAGTACTCTTGCCTGGAAAATCCCATTGATGAGGAGCCTGGTGGGCTGCAGTCCATGGGGTCGCTAAGAGTTGGACACGACTGAGCGACTTCACTTTCACTTTTCACTTTCATGCATTGGAGAA
>NW_011492829.1:2282-2819 GCF_000754665.1 Bison bison bison | reverse complement strand
CTGGCTTTGAGGTTAGGACCACAGGGGATGGCCTAGTGCCAAGGTGAGCTGAAAACTTAAGTTCAAGGGAACTACTGAAGTCTACATCTGTGGGGTCTGGACCTAAATGTGCTCTCTCTAGGAAGGCTGCTATAAGCCTAGTGCCATGAGAGCATCCTGGAACCTCATGGCCCAGCCAGAACTAAGCTAAACTGTAAGCCTGGGTGCACAGGACCCATTGGGAGTCTAGTCCCAAGGGTTTACTCAGTACCTTTAAGAGTCAGAAACCATAGTTCACAGGTGCCTATAATAAGAAGGTTGTTGTTGTAGTTCAGTCATTAAATTATGTCTGAAGCTTTTGCAACCCCATAGACTGTAGCCCACCAGGTTCTTCTGTCCATGAGATTTTCCAAGCAAGAATAATGGATGGGATGGGTCAGGGTGGAGAGTTCTGACAAAATGTGGTCCACTGCAGAAGGGAATGGCAAACCACTTCATTATTCATGCATTGAGAACCCCATGAACAGTATGAAAAGGCAAAAAGATAGGACACTGAAA
>NW_011492829.1:870-1430 GCF_000754665.1 Bison bison bison | reverse complement strand
GGAGTAGCCATGATAGTCAACAAAAGAGTCCGAAATGCAGTACCTGGATGCAATCTCAAAAATGACAGAATAATCTCTATTCATCCCCAAGGCAAATCATTCAATATCATGGTAATCCAAGTCTGTGCACCGACCAGTAATGCTGAAGAAGCTGAAGTTGAATGGTTCTATGAAGACCTACAAGAACTTTTAGAACTAACACCCAAAAAAGATGTCCTTTTCATTATAGGGGACTGGAATGCAAAATAGAAAGTCAAGAAACACCTGGAGTAACAGGCAAATTTGGCCTTGGAGTACAGAATGGAGCAGGGAAAAGGCTAATGCAGTTATGCCAAGAGAATGCACTGGTCACAGCAAACACCCTCTTCCAACAACACAAGAGAAGACTACCCATGGACATCACCAGATGGCCAACACAAAAATCAGATTGATTATATTCTTTGAAGTCAAAGATGGAGAAGCTCTATACACTCGGCAAAAACAAGACTGGGAGCTGACCATGGCTCAGATCATGAATTCCTTATTGCCAAATTCAGACTTAAATTGAAGAAAGTAGGGAA
>NW_011492829.1:568-770 GCF_000754665.1 Bison bison bison | reverse complement strand
TTGGGTGAACTCCGGGAGTTGGTGATGGACAGGGAGGCCTGGCTTGCTGCAATTCATGGGGTCGCAGAGTCGGACACGACTGAACGACTGAATTGAACTGAGGTTTGTTTAAAAAACAGTGCATATATAATAAAAAGTAGAAAAATAGAGTATTTTATTGCTAAAAATTGTTAATCATCGTGTGTGTGTGTGCGTGCACCCA
>NW_011492829.1:0-468 GCF_000754665.1 Bison bison bison | reverse complement strand
AGATCATGAATTCCTTATTGCCAAATTCAGACTTAAATTGAAGAAAGTAGGGAAAACCACTAGACCATCCAGCTATGACCTATATCAAATGCCTTATGGTTATACAGTGGAAGTGATATATAGATTTAAGGGATTAGAGGTTAAAGCGTCTGCCTCCAATGTGGGAGACTCGGGTTCGATCCCTGGGTAAGGAAGATCCCCTGGAGAAGGAAATGGTAACCCACTCCAGTATTCTTAACTGGAGAATCCCATGGACGGAGAAGCCTGGTAGGCTACAGTCCATGGGTTCGCAAAGAGTCAGACATGGCTGAGCGACTTCATTTTCACTTTTACTATTCTATTAGGTGTCCATTAGGCTTAGGAGTACGTCAAGGCTGTATATTGTCACCCTGCTTATTTGACTTCTATGCAGAGTACATCATGAGATACGCTGGGCTGGAAGAAGCACAAGCTGGAATCAAGATTGCC
>NW_011492828.1:9808-10593 GCF_000754665.1 Bison bison bison | reverse complement strand
GGCAGTGGAGAGAGAATAGTGAATATGATTTCAACTTCACAAAATGTTGAGTCTGAGGTGCCATTAAAACATCCAGATGGGGTCATTCCAAATAAAGTTGCATATAAAAATATTGAGTTCAAGAGAGAGAGATATCTGTGCCAGATATATGGATTTAGGAGTCACTGGCATAGAGATGATCTCACTCATGGAGAATGTAAAGAAAAAGAAGTCTAGCTGAAACCCTGGGGTGGGGGAATAGTCAGATTTATACAGTGGGTAGAAGAGGAGGAAGTTATAAAGGAGACCTAGGAGAATCATTTTGAGGAGCAGGGAAAACTGGGAGTGATGCTACAGAAAACAAATGAGTAGGTAATTTTATGAAGGAGAAGGACAAGGTGAGATGACAGATATGAGGGATTTGGGGACAAGCTTGGTAACCTTGACTAGAACATTTTCAGTGGAGGACTAATGGCAGAGGCCAGACTTCAGAAGTTGAGCAGTGAGTGGGAGGGGGAAGAAGTAGAGACACCAGTATTAAGTGGCTTATTTAAGAATCTTGGCTGCAAAGAAAATGATGAGGAGAGGGTAATAGCTGAGAAGGGAAGAGGTAGAGTAGGAAGCTCAGAAAGTGGTAAGTATTTGAAGTGGTCACCAGGAGATGTTCACCAGGGACAAGTAGAAGGACTTCCAAACAGCTCTAAAAATACCACTGAAATACAGAATCATGATCAGGTAAAATTATGCCTATTTTAGCAATAAGAAAACCAATGGCTGGAAAAGAGTTACTTACACAGCATCTCTGC
>NW_011492828.1:9206-9708 GCF_000754665.1 Bison bison bison | reverse complement strand
TGATAAGGTGACAAGAGCCAAGATTAAAGTAGATTTCCCTCTGTACCTCCCATTGAATGTTTTCTGGCCCCTGCCCTGCAGTGCTTTGCATCCACATTGGCATCGTCATATCCATCACCGATGAAGAGTATTGATTATCAACCATGGGTCCAATGCTGCAGAAGCACAATAGAGGTTTCATATATGGTTTAGAATTTGGTTTGAAGAGACAAGATAGTCAACAAATGCATGTACTTATAAACTGGTGATGAGAAATCTCTTCAAGAAAATTGGAGATATCAAGGGAACATTTCATGCAAGGAAGGGCACAGTAAAGGACAGACAAGAAAGGACCTAATGAAAGCAGAAGAGATTAAGAAGAGGTGGCAAGAATACACAGAAGAACTATACAAAAAAAAAAAGTCTTAATGACCCAGATAACCATGATGGCAGGATCACTCACCTAGAGCCAGACATCCTGGAGTATGAAGTCAAGTGGGCCTTAGGAAGCATTACTATGAAC
>NW_011492828.1:4269-5879 GCF_000754665.1 Bison bison bison | reverse complement strand
ACTTTGGCCACGTGATGTGAAGAGCCAACTCATTGGAAAAGACCCTGATCTCCAAAAGACTGAAGGCAAAAAGGGATATCAGAGGATGAGATGGTTAGATAGCATCACTGACTCAATGGACATGAATTGGAGCAAACTGGGTGATAATGAAGGACAGGGAAGCCTGGCATACTGCAGTCCATAGGATCACAAAGAATCAAACAGGACTTAGTGACTGAGCAACAACAAGAATTGGTGAGACTGTGACAGTAGAAGGTGACAGGTATGTGTGAGAGAAGTGTCAAGAATCACTTCTAGGATTTGAGTCTGGTGCAAGGAGATAGATATCATAGGTATCATTCAGTGAACCCATGGAAGAACTGTTTGGGGAAGGATGCAGTGGGGGTGTGTGTGATGAGGCCTCTTTTGAACGTGTCAAATTTGAGCTGCCCATGAGATTTCCAACTGGATGGTGATTGGTCTGGAAGTCTTGAAGCTCAGGAGAAAGACCTATGCTGGAAACACAGAATTGGGAGTGCCAGGGGATGGGTAGGAGGTTGCATCATGGGGGTGGATACATTTGCTCAGGGACAGAGTGTTGATTGAGGAAAGGATGGACTTTCAAATACTCACATTTAAGAGATGATTACAGAAGGAGCAGTCTTGAATAAGGCTAAAACTGAACAGCCAGATTTTGGTGGGTTGAAAAACAAGTGGGTCAGAGGGTCTTGAGGTGGATGGAAGCAAGGATGTGCCCTTGACCCTTAGTGTCTTGAACCTTGGTAAGAGTCAGGGGCACTGGTGGGGGACGCTCCTTGAACACTTGAAAACTCTGAGCAGCTCTGTGATTCTGAAGGATTGACTTGGATGACTTCCTCTTACAAAGTCCTCCATTCTGGAGCAGCTGCCTTTTCCTCTGTCTACCTTAGTGCCCCTAACACACAGCCCAGGAATGTCAGGGCTCCCTTCAGGCCCTGGAAAAACCTTCGCTCTTGAATCCTCCCACATCTCCTGAGAGGCCTAGGGGATGGTGGCACAACTATTAGGAGAGCAGACAGGAAATGTCTGGGTGTGTGATACACACAGGAGGCCTCAGGCTAGCCTGTGGAGGAGGATTGGGGCAGGGCTGGGAGGACTTGAACTCTGAAAGTGTGGACAGATGCCCTGTTGTCTGTCCCAACCTGCCCTGGAGTCGACTTTAACCGTGGACAGGGTGACCCAGGGCTATACCACTGATCTCTAGGCTGCTGTAGAGTCAAGAGGCCTCTGAGAACTTAGCGTCCAAGGTTATATCTTAGGGTCTGTTCTTCCTGCTCCTTTGCCTTGGAATTTGCCCCCAAGGTACAATTGAGGGGCCCTGTGGCACCGCTGCTGGGCAATGCATTAAACAGCAGGCCTTGGAGACGGAACCAGCCGATAGTGTGACCTGGAGTTAACATAGTCACCATAACCGACCCTGCCATTGCCACCTTCTCGGAAAGCAGCCACCTGTCTGGCTCCTGGTTTTGTCTGGCTGCCAATATAAAGCATGTGCCTACGCAGGAGCTGATGACATTTTGGCTCCACTTTCAAAGTTTTTTTTTTCTTTGTTTCTCATGTGTTTTTTCTAAAGATAACAAAGGTCAAAAGGC
>NW_011492828.1:0-1012 GCF_000754665.1 Bison bison bison | reverse complement strand
TTTGGCAGATGGAGAAACTAAGGCACATATCAGTAAAGAGATTTTTGTAGGGCCACACTGCTCGTATAGGTGCCTGAGTCTCCTGACTCCCAAAATAGGACTCTGCCAATCAAGCAATATTCACAGCCAGTACTGAAAGCCTGCCAGAGGTTGCAAGTTGTCTGAGGAAAACAATGAATGGCCAGTAAGGTAACAATGGGGACATATAGGGTCTGCTGGTCTCCCATGAGAGAAATCTGGGTGAGTAGGACCAATTCACTGAGTGAACCACTTGGAACTGCCTATCCTGCCATGCTGGCCAATTGGCCAGCCTGGGTCCAGCTAACTGGCCCATTAGGGGGAATGCCAAGCTTACATTTAAATAAGACGTGACACTTCAACTCCAATTCCTCTACCTCTGGAGGTGTGGGAGTTTGGAAAGCCAATGATTTAGCACTGTTCTAACCTCATTGGGAATTAACCAAGTTTGATGTGTAAACATGTTGACTGTGGCAACCCTAATAAGAATGGAGCCCTACAAGACTCAGCCTCCCCAGTCCCTAGACCTGGTGGGCCTCAGCACACAGGAGCCTGTTATAAGACACACTACCCTTACATTTCTGAGGTGAGCCTTCTTTGTGGCAGAGGCTAGGACCCTACCATCCAATCCCATTTAGAGGGAATAGTGGCAGGCAGGAGTAAGGGCAGTGGGGAGAGGGCTCTCTGAACACATGTTTAACAAGAGGTCATATCTCTGGCCTGGTACCAAGAACCCCAGGGCCCTTGACTGGGGGCCGCTGGAATGGGTTAGCCTTGCTGACTCTGCTGGGCTGTGTGTGCTTAGTCACTCAGTCGTGTCCAACTGTTTGTGACCCCATGGACTGTAGCCTGCCAGGCTCCTCTGCCCATGGGATTTCCCAGGCAAGAATACTGGAGTGGGTTGCCATTTCTTCCACCAGGGGATCTTTCTGACGTAGGGGTCGAACCTGCGGCTCCTGCCTCATCTCCTATGCTGTAGGCGGATTCTTTACCG
>NW_011492827.1:49644-50147 GCF_000754665.1 Bison bison bison | reverse complement strand
CCTGCCCTCAATCTTTCCCAGCATCAGGGTCTTTTCCAAAGAGTCAGCTCTTTGCATCAGGTGGCCAAACACTGGAGTTTCAGCTTCAGCATCAGTCCTTCCAGTGAATATTCAGGGCCCATCTCCTCTAGGATGGACTGGTTGGATCTCCTGGCAGTCCAAGGGACTCTCAAGAGTCTTCTCTAGCACCACAGTTCAAAAGTATCAGTTCTTCAGGGCTCAGCTTTCTTTATAGTCCAGCTATATCTTTATAGACTATAAACTTTATAGTCCAACTAGATTATGAGTTGAACTTTATAGTCCAATTATATTATATTATAGTCCAACTATAACTTTATAGTCCAACTGTATTACTTTTATCACTAATAATAATTTGTGGCTTGATGGCATTTTTTTCAACAAAAATATTTTCTATTTCTATGTCTAGGTTGACTGCAACATGTATGTCACTATCAAGAGTCAGAATGACTGGAGAACTGGTTTCTGCATCTGGTGTCGCCCCC
>NW_011492827.1:48616-49314 GCF_000754665.1 Bison bison bison | reverse complement strand
CAAGCTATATAACACTGTGGGAAATATTTTTATTTCTGTGTGTGTATGTGTCACTAAGATTGCATGCATTTACATTTGTATTTTTGCCTCGATCCAACTATAAACTCTATCATACGTTTATCTGTCAAATTAGGGCATTTTCATAAAGGAAAACTGTGATCATAAACACCCGTGGCACAAAACTGGTTACATTTTCTTGATAATAATTGGTAATTTATTGTGAGAGCAGGGATGGCAATAAAGCTGTGTGATAGAGTTGAAAAGTGGAAAAGTCAATCTAATAATTCACTGTCTTATAAGATAATAAAAAAAATGAGATGTATGAGGTTCGTGATTAAACTTGTTGGCATGCTAACATGCGGTACAGTGTTATCATGTTTGTTTGGCTACATTATCATTAATTATTTCTGACATTGCATAGTCCTTGCCTAGAATGTGGTTTGTTAATATCATCCCTACATACAAAGACATCTGTCTTAACCTATTTTTTGCTTGAGTCCCTGTCTCCTGTGTCCTGAATTGTTAGTATCTGGTTATGCTAATGGTTCGTCATAACAATATTTCAGCACGTATCAGCAATAATAAAAGAATATTCTGACAGTGGTATGGATTGCTCTCGAAACTACACTGAATTTACAACCGAATCAGGATGTAGAGTAACCAGCTTTAGAGAAATCCAAAAATTAGAATACACATAC
>NW_011492827.1:45506-47511 GCF_000754665.1 Bison bison bison | reverse complement strand
CTGAGAGAGGGTCGTTAAAATCTCTCCGTTGAATCCTCTCTGCGTTGAATCTCTGCAGCTGATTTTCCAACTGCAGCTGTTCCTGCAGAACTTGAAGCAACTGCTAGAGAGGAATAAACAATGCTGTGATCCCAAAGTTTGAAAGAAAGGTGGAGAAGCGCAAAGTGAGAAAGTAAAATACCAGCACCAAGCATGCCATAGTGTGCACGCTCAGTAAAAGTTACCCACAATTATCTTCATAAAGAGGTTGCATGGCCTGGAGCTCATTCAGGGACAGGGACTTTGTCTAGGAGTTGCCCTGAGGACTTAGAAAGATGTGACTGCATCTTGCCTGACACTTGCCCCCATCTCGGGCTTCTGTACAGATGGATCACCACGTTCTCTCTCCCACGTTTCTAGCCATCAGGGTCTCCAATCACAGCCTGGTGACGCCCCCTCCAACCCCCAACACAAGCTCCCTTAAACACACTCCCTTCTGTTTCACCATTCCCACCGCTAGGGCCACAGCTCCACTTACGTGGCTTCAGAGCACATGTACACTTTCTAAACCCAACCTTCCTTATGGACATGTTTCTACATCCACCTGTCCAAGCACCTGCAAAATACATTCGTTTGTCAATAACTACGTATTTTTGCAACAAGTCCTCGTAATATTACGCTCGCTATTATTACATTTTGTGCATACCTCGTATGACCTGAGTAACATTTACATTCCAGAGGGCAGAAGCCAGGGTTCCTTGTACACATGAGCCTGAGCATAGCAGGAGGGGCAGGTAGGGGTGAAATATTTTCGAGAAGCCCATGTGCATACAACAAGGTCCGCTTGAGGACCGACTCTCGGGAGCAATGCATCTCTTCTGTATACACTGTACTGAGTACCTACAACATTTCTGCCACCTCCCCTGTTACTGGAAAAAGGGATACCTGTGATTCCTCAGGAACCAGTGGCCAAAGTCTCGTTGTGACAACACTCTAAGAATGAAAGAATGACAAAGCTCATCCCAGGTCATGTCCAACTCTTCACGATCCCATAGACTGCAGCCCCCCAGGCTCCTCCGTCCATGGGATTTTCCAGGCAAGAGTACTGGAGTGGGGTGCCATTGGACATGACTCAGTGACTTCACTTTCACTTTTCACTGTCATGCATTGGAGAAGGAAATAGCAACTCACTCCCGTGTTCTTGCCTGGAGAATCCCGGGGACGGGGGTGCCTGGTGGGCTGCCGTCTATGGGGTCACACAGAGTCAGACACGACTGAAGTGACTTAGCAGCAGCAGCAGCAGCAGCATCACAGGTATGCAGAGCATGGAAGGGCCATTTTTACTGCTTCTGGGGACGGGAGAGACTGGCTGGGACAATTGAATGCTTGACTTGATGGCCACTCACTAAAGGACATACGTTCATGATGTCACCTAAACCCATGACAAATTCATCTAAGGGTGGTTCATGACAACAGCTGAAGCACCCCCGTGGGAAAGACCGGCAAATTCAAAATGCAAAGGGAAGCTCAGGAATGTGAAAAAAGCCACCTTGGTTATCTTAGGACACCTGGTCCTGTCCAAAATGCCCCTAAGACTTTTGTTCCACACCAAAAGGTCCCTGATACCTGGTCACATTTGGTCCTGTCCAAAATGACCCTAATTGGAGAAGGAAATGGCAGCCCACTCCAGTGTTCTTGCCTGGAGCATCCCAGGGACGGGGGAGCCTGGTGGGCTGCCGTCTATGGGGTCACACAGAGTCGGACACGACTGAAGTGACTTAGCCGCAAAATGACCCTAAGACAACTGCTCCACATCCAAATGTCCCTGATATCCAGTCATATTGGGTCCTGTCCAAAGTGACCTTAAGACATTTGTTCCACACCAAAAGGTCCCTGATATCCAGTCATATTTGGTCCTGTCCAAAGTGACCCTAAGACAACTGCTCCGCACCAAAGGGTCCTCGATAGCTGGTCTTATCTAAAAGCCATCTGGCACGGACTGAATAAGCACATGGGTGTTTTGAAG
>NW_011492827.1:25661-45406 GCF_000754665.1 Bison bison bison | reverse complement strand
AAATCTGAAGGATCATTTGGTGTGGAACAAGTGTCTTACAGACCAAACGTCTCATGGACATTTTGGAAATGAATAAGTGTCTACTAACTATCTAGATTTCGCACCTTTTCCAGATCCCCTTCCAATAATACACATTTCCACTGTGTGTGTGTGTGTCTGTATGTGTATGCACATATATGTCCATCACACATATAATCAATTGAGTGCCAGGTAATGCTGGCAAACAATGTAATTCTCTGAACAAAAAGAATGTATATATACAGTTATTATATACAGTAAAATTTGAAATATACAGATATATACAAATATGTGTGTGTACATATTTATATATATACATATGAACATACCTACATCCATGTACGTATCTTGTATGAGTTTCCTGTAGCTACTACCAAAAAATCACTACAAAGCTGTTGGCTTAAAACTATTAGAGAGATGTCTAAAATAACAGATGTCTTCCCCCTATTTCTGGAGGGCAAAGGTCAGAAATCAAGGTGTGCGCACGCTCGCACTCCATCTGGAGACTCTGGGGGACAGTCTGTCCCACCTCTTCCAGCTTCTAGGGGGCTCCGGGAGTCCCTGGGCTTGTGGCTGCCTCCCTCCCATCTCTGCCTCCATCTTCACGTGGCTTCTCCCATCTCTGTATGTCCAAGTTTCCTCTCCCTTCTAAGGACACCAATTATGAATTAACCACCGGGACAGGTATTGGAGAAAGCACGCCACTCTAGAATGAATGCTGCAGTGCTTCAGAGCCGTGAAGTACAGACAGAGAGGAGAGAAGGCAGCTGTACAGAGAGGAGGAACAATTCTCTCCTGCAGAAGCAGCTCCTCCTGGCGAGGGGCCCACAGCTGCGATTTCCCCACAACCGAGGCTCATCCTGCAGCAGAGCTGACTGTCCTAAGCCGGGGGAAAAAGCCTGGACTTTGGCCACTGCATCACTTCTGTGATTGATGGCCACGTCTTGTTCACTGAAGCAGAAACACTGGAGGAGGTCAAACATGAGCATTAACAGATCATTCTGTAACTAACAGTGTGGTATGAAATTGTGTCTCTGTGTTGGCGTGTGTGTGTGTGTTTCCTGTATGGTGGGTGAAGTCCATATGTACAATTCAGACCACAGTTATGGTGATGGAGTGTGTGTTCGTGTGTGCGTGTGTTTCTCTTCTGCAGGGAAAAAGGCGGTGCTTTTTACCTATGTAAATCCCCAGTCTGCATTTTCCTGAATGATGGATACCTTCTCTGCGCTGATAACTCTGTGTATGTCTCAGTTACTCAGGAGCCTGACTGAGGACATTCAGCGAGAGTGAGTGACTCTCACGCGGACAGACTGCTCTGCATGTTACTTACAGCACTGGGTAGCGAGCCTTCTGGACAGACAAGTCTTACTATGTTTAATAATGAAAGAGTACACGTCCTCTCAGAATTTCTCAGAGCATGAGGGCTGCCATTTCTCCAGCCCTGCGTTGCAAGGTCTACAGAGTACCACAGTTGGCAAGCAAAAAGAAACCCCCAGAAATTTGTAATAAAAAGCCAAAAAAAATCACTAAAATTCTGATCTTGCTTTCACCTAACAAATTAGTAAATGCTCTCTCACACACATATCACACAGGTACAGACATACACACCCATACACACATGCATTCACATACACACACCCACAAGTCCTAGAAATTTGTAATAAAAGACAGATAAGAATCACTAAGATTCTGATCTTGTGGTCACATAGCAAAATAATAAATGCTCTCTCACACACATACACCCCCAGACACACACACACACACACACACACAGACATACACTCAAACATAACCACACACAGCCAGAAGGAAATACAAAGACTGAGAAGTCCAAAATCAACGTTAGATTTAAATATATCTGTCTCTGAACATGTTGGACAAGCAGAAAGACATTTAGAACAGAGCTGCAGATACCACACAGAATATTAAAAGGCCTGCACCAACGAACTTTTGCAGAACACTGCACACTCGGAATACTTTGACTCGATGGACGTGAGTCTCAGTGAACTCCGAGAGTTGGTGATGGACAAGGAGGCCTGGCGTGCTTCGATTCATGGGGTCGCAAAGAGTCGGACACGACTGAGCGACTGATCTGATCTGACCAGTACTCTGACACGCAGCAACATAATAACACAATTAAAATGCTAACGTGACAACACTGTAGTGCAATGAGAAACTGATAAAACATCAGCAAAAAACAGGTCATCTGCTTGCATCATGAAGCACATACTTCTAAGCAATTCAGGGTGGTCAAAAGAAAAATAGAACTCGGAAAATAAGCAGAATCCAGATACGCCAAGTCATGTGAAATGAAACAAAAGGGAACGACCTTCACAAATTTTAATTTGAATGTGACTAGTTTTAAAGGAGAAATACAAAAGACAAAGTAAAAGTTGGAAAACCCAGATTAAACGCAAAAGAGAGCAGCAAGAAAGAACTGAGAAGGGGACACAGAGAAGAAAATAACCACATGACTTCCCGTGGAATGCCTGGGAGAAATCGATCGCATAGCTAATAAAATTTAAAATATTGGCTTATGGGAAAAGCAGTAATGGGAAGAACACTGACAAGTTTGGTCAGGAAAAAAGAAAGAAAAGCATAAACAGTCAATAGTATATATTGAAACATTAGATAATTTCTTGAGAGAGGTTTAAGAAAATCACAACTCATCATTCTATATCCCACAGACTATGTGTATAAACCATGAAACAGCCCAACACAGCCCAGGAGACACTCTAATCCTGAAACGACTTGATGATTAGCTACAATGCACGACATTTTCCAGGGTGGTGGCAGGAGTGGGGAGGAACCTTGAAACAAGCTGGTTCTAAATCCATAGTAACTGAGGTTCAGCAGTGAGTATATTCATTATACTCGTCTCTCAACATTGGCAAGTGCTTTAAAATTCACCTATTTTAAAAATTAATCTCCCCAAAGGAACACCAGTCCCTGATTAATTTTACAGGAATATCTTTGGGAGACTAATGCTAGGAGGGGGCTTCTTTTACTTCATAAAGGATTTGCTTCTCAACCTTCTGCAAGAATCAGAGGCACTCAGAGAAAACGATAACGCTGCACGGATTCAACACTGTATCTGAGGATGTCCCTCCTGCAAAAAGGCAGGGAGACAGACTATAAAAAGATGAGGGTATTCGGAATTGAAAGAAACATGTGTACCCCAATGTTCACCACAGCACTGTTTACAATAAGCAGGACATGGAAGCAACCTAGATGTCCATCAGCAGACGAATGGATAAGAAAGCTGTGGTGCATATACACAATGGAATATTACTCAGCTATAAAAAGGAATGCATTTGAATCAGTTCTAATGAGGTGCATGAAACTGGAGCCTATTATACAGAGTGAAATAAGTCAGAAAGAAAAACACCAATACAGTACATTAATGCATTTATATGGAATTTAGAAAGATGGTAACGATGACCCTATATGCAAGACAGTGAAAGAGACACAGGTGTACAGAACAGTCTTTTGGACTCTGTGGGAGAAGGCGAGGGTGGGATGATCTGAGAGAATAGCATTGAAACATGCATATTATCATATGTGAAACAGATCGCCAGTCCAAGTTCGATGCATGAGACAGGGCGCTCAGGGCTGGTGCACTGGGATGACCCTGAGGGATGGTACGGGGAGGGAGGTTGGGAGGGGGGGTTCAGGATGGGGAACACATGTACACCCATGGCTGATTCATGTCAATGTATGGCAAAAACCACTACAATACTGTAAAGTAATTAGCCTCCGATTAAAATAAATAAATAAATTTTTAAAAAAGAATACATCTCCATAACATTTTGATAATAAAGCCATTCTGAGGGGAAAAAAAAATGAGGGTTTTTAGAAAACAAAAGGTATTATTAGGTGACAGGCTTATAGAATCAATACAAGAATCCACAAAATCCTGACATCAGGAGAAAGGCTGAGTAGTACACAAGCAACGGTCTCTACCGTCTGTAACAGGAATAACTGAAGATTAAGATGGCAGAGGAGAAGGCCGGGCATGCATCTCCTCCTACCAGAGCACCAAAAAAGCACTAGCTGCTGAACAAGCATCGGCAGGTACACGCTGGAAACCACTACACAGAGATACCCCACATCCAAGGGCAAAGGAGAAGCCACACTGAAATGGTAAGAGGGGAACGATAACGATAAAAATCAAATCCTCTGCATGCCTGGGTGGGCGGCTCACAAACTAGAGAACAGTAACACCAAAGAAGTTCTCACATTGCTGTGAAGGGTCCAGGCCCCTCATCAGGTTCCTCAGCCTGGGGATCCAGCCAAGGGACTGGGGAGGGAATCGGGCTTGGAAGGCCAGCGGGATTTGATTTACAGAGCCTGCAGACTCTTGGAGGACACAGACGAAATCTTGTGCGCACCAGAGCCCAGGAGAAAGGAGGAGTGAGCACACAGGAGACTGAGCCAGACCTGCCTGTGAGTGTTCGAGGGTCTCCTGCAGAGGCGTGGGTTGGCAGTAGATTGCCAACGGCAGCAGCAGTCCTGGGAGATGCATCTCGGTGTAAGTCCACTCAGAGGTCACCAACAGCCCTACTATAGAAGCCTAGAGTCCAGTCCTGTGGCCACCTGATTGGTAGAGCCAACTCACTGGAAAAGACCCTGATGCTGGGAAAGACTGAAGGCGGAAGGAGAAAGGGACGACAGAGGATGAGATGATTGGATGACATCACCGACTTGATGGGCATGAGTTTGAGCAAGCTCCGGGAGATGGTGATGGACAGGGAAGCCTGGCGTGCTGCAGTCCAAGGGGTCGCAAAGAGTCGGACACGACTGAGCAACTGAACAACAAATAGAAGCCCACAGAATCCAGGACTCGGTGGCCTCAAGCCAAACCAGCAACAGGGAAGGAGCACAGCCCCTCCCGTCAGCAGACAATGGAAGTTTGAGTGAGCGTGGCCCCTGCCCACCAGACCCGGTTTTCCCCATACCCTGTCCTTCCCATCAGGAAGCTTGCACAAGCCTCTTATCCTGGTTTTCCCAACAGAGAGAGCATGGATGTAGGTAGTGGAAGTGCTCTGGATTGACATGCTGCCCTCATCTTCACACACACACACACACACACACACACGCACATCTGCACCCACACTCTCCACAGACATTAACAAAGTGTGGGTGCCCCCTCTTTGGATGTAGCTGCTCCCCCCTGAAGCTAAATTCACCTTGGTTTCTCTTCTAACCCAAATCTTCACTTATCCTTTCTTCTTTGTTAAAGGAAAATGTTAGTCATTCAGTCGTGTCCAACTCTTTGCAACCCCATGGACTGTAGCCCTCCAGGCTCCTCTGTCCATGGGGTTCTCTAGACAAGAATAGTGGAGTGGGTTGCTATTCCCTTCTCCAGGGGATCTTCCCAACCCAGGGATCGAACCTGGGTCTCCTGTATTGGCAGGCAGATTGTTTACAGTCTGAGCCACCAGAGAAGACTCTTTAGTAAGAGTCTAATGCTACTTAGTAGAAAATTAGAGGGAAAAAGACATGTTATTGTCATTAATTCAAAATATGACTTAGGGCATAGATCTTAATTCTGACAAAAATATTTTTAAACATTTGATAAGAACCTAATATGTATGTGACCCAGAGCTAGGTTGGTAAAGAATTTGCCTGCAAATCAGGACAGCCAGGTTCGATCCCTGGGTTGGGAAGATCCCCTGGAGAAGAACAGCAACCCACTCCAGTATTCCTGCCTGGAGAATCTTATGGATGGAGGAGCCTGGCGTGCTACAGTCCAGAGGGTCACCAGACTGGGACACGAGTTAACGACTGAATCACCACGCGTGCACTGCACACATCAGGCTATGAACTCTATAAGCATTAAAGTCAGATTCTACCAAGAGTAGTTCCATTTCAATACTTAAAGTCAGCTGCGCACACATGGAATGTTTGGGGCAGTTAATTATTTCATAAGCAACAAACATTATCATGGGAGAGATTTATTTCTATTAGTAAAGGGAAAAATAGCAAAAGAATTGAGCCATCACTGCATCGGACTCTGAGGAAGGAAAGAGCAATACTGTTTGCAGTTGAGTTTTGCTGTCTGTGTTCTCCTCTCTGAGATGTGTTTTCCAGTTCTGCGTGAAAGGACTTCTTGATTTCAGTAGCTACAATGCTTTAAAAGATGCAGCTTATAATGGATTTCTAAGAAAAGACTTTCATCCAGTAATCCTATTCAGCTCTAAATACTCTTACCTAAAATACCGTTTTTGATTGCTACATGTTTTTTTTTTTCCTTTCTCTAGATGGTTCAAGTATTCTTGAATCGTCTTTATGCTCACAGTTTTACATTTTAGATTCAGAAATTGTCTTGGTTTGTTGTTCTAATTCCATAATGCTGCATAGACTATAAACAGTCAATGAAAGCTTTATCAAATATTTAATACTGATAATTAAAAGGAACGATAAGAACTTGACATGGGAACACTGGGAAGTCATTCCTTTTTTGTTGCTGTAATAATCTATGAACTCTATCTGAATTGCATTTTAGCCCAGTCCACTGGGTTAGACAGATTTCAATGCACTGAAGTTTCCCTTTTCACTATTACTGGTACAAAAATATATACACATAAATACCATATAAAAACACGAGTTTTATATTCATTCCTGACTTTTCAGAATTATTTCATAAAGCATAAACCAACTAATTATGCTTAGCTACTCATCACTTTTGGAGAAGGCAATGGCAACCCACTCCAGTACTCTTGCCTGGAAAATCCCATGGACCTAGGAGCTTGGTAGGCTATAGTCCATGGGGTTGAGAAGAGTTGGACACGACTGAGGGACTTCACTTTCATTTTTCATTTTCATGCATTGGAGAAGGAAACGGCAACCAGCTCCAGTGTTCTTGCCTGGAGAATCCTGGGGACGAAGGAGCCTGGTGGGCCGTCGTCTATGGGGTCGCACAGAGTCGGACACGACCGAAGTGACTTAGCAGCAGTATTCATCACTGTAGCAAGTTACATAAGAAAAAAAAACTACAGCTTATAAAATAAAAGATACAAAATTCCATTAGTGTCTGCCCCACAGGAACGCGGTAATAAATGCATGTAAAATAATTAGACACAATAATATCAAATTTCACCAATAAAAAATATTGGAAGGTATAACTGCCAGCATCAACGACACTCACAAAGGTAAACTGATCTCATCAAGGTATTGTTACTGTGGAATGAATTAGATATGTCCTGCTACCAAGAGCGTACGTGTCTGAAAGTGAATTTGTGTGCATCGCTTTCACAGGACACGTCTACGGCGATCTCGTGAGATCTCATGTTTGGGTAGAAAGCTGGCGTTTCACCACCATGATTTATTTCTCTAAGTTCCTGAATGCTGTGCTTCAGTGCTGGGAGGGGCTATTAGACGGCATTCCTTACTTTTGTCCTGAAGACTGAGGTGTTTGTTTGATTTTGCAGGTGAGTTACATAGCAAAATCAAACACCTCAGTAACCTGTAACTTGTTGACTTACCAAGATGCCCAAACACTGCAGACCCCAAGTAGCCAGTTCTACAAAGGACACGTCAGCATAGCATACATGACCGTGCCAGTTCCCTTTGCCTCATGAAGCCTGTCCCCAAGAAGTCCAACGTACAGCCAGGAGAAGTGTGATGGGCAGGATGCTGAAGCTCCCAAAGGAGGCATGAAATGATTGCATGCTTCAAAGTGAAGCTGTCCCCGTGTTTTCATAAAGGGAATTTCAAGGGGCATGCTAAGATGCACATGATGAGCTAAAACTTGAACTAAGTCTGCAATCCAAACACACATTAACCCTTCCAGGTCAACCAATGCTCACAAGTCAGGAATTCCACTGGAACTTGGGACATGGTAACCTTCAAAATAGCTCACCCATTGTGGTAAATCTGTGTGATATTTACAACTGTCAGCAGGATCATGAAGCAAAACACATCATGTTGTTGTTTAGTTGCTAAGTCATTTCTGACTCTTCGGGACCCCATGGACTGTAGTCCACCAGTCTCCTCTGTCCATGGTATTTCCCAGGCAAGAATACTGGAGTGGGTTACCATTTCCTCCTCCAGGGGATCTTCCAGACCCAGGGATCAAACTCATGTTGCCTGCATTGGCAGGCAAAGTCTTTACCATCTGAGCCATGTCTTATGTCTAGCTCATCAGGTTAAAGACTAGCACATTTACTTAATTTGGGGCATTGCGACTTAACTTAGTGAAAGAACGTCTGGTTTTAAAGTGTACTGAACTTTTGTACCTTTTTCACCGTATGAAACAATTGGTTGTTTCCCCTAGCTGGGTCATCAAGCTATTTCAAAGTCTGCCACGTTGAAACTCGAAAGAAGAAATGGAAGCTACAGTACCATCAACTCGTGAAGACACTCCAGAGGACAAGAGTATCTTTATTCCTGTGTCTGTTGGCCTCATACTCTAAGGATTTTCTTGCATGCTTATTTCCAGACTTTCTGGGTTCTAATATCCTGCCCCAAACCCTTTTCTCTCCTCTTATCTTCTTTCACAAGCCCTTGTGCTGTGCACACATTGCTTTTTCAGATAGATCTTCCATTGGTCTCCCCTCTACCTTATGGCCTCTGCTCTCTGGCTTTCTTACTGATACAAAGAAAAGCTCAGTGACAAATATGAAACAATAAAGAAGCCCTGTCTCCTTAGTCTCTGTGGATCTCAAACCTTCATGGAGACCATAGGGTCTGGAACCACCTGCCACCTTTAAGCCTTACCCATGGCTGTGCGGTCAACCTATGGCAAAACGGTGTCACGTTAGTGCCATGCTCCTTAAACCTATTTCTTCATTGCCTGTGCGAACTTCCTGTGAGTGTTTCAAGAGAAGTCACCTTGTTTTCAAGAGTGCAGGGTTCATGCTATCACACAATTGACCGGGGAATTTTTTTGCAGAAACTCATGCCTGTGGCCAGCGATTTGTTGTGTAAGTGAACATGTCTCCAGTCAATAATATTTGGGCTTGGGGCTTCCCAGCTGGCTCAGCGGTGAAGAACCCACCTGTCAGCGCAGGAGACCCAGGAGACCCAGCTTCGATCCCTGAGTGCAGAAGATGCCCTGGAGAAGGAAAGGCACCCACTCCAGCATTCTTGCATGGAGAATCCCATGGACAGAGGGGCTTGGCGGGCTACAGTCCACGGAGTCACAAAGACTGTGACAAGACTGAGTGGCTAAACAACGACGTGTGGGTAAAGAAAGATGTATTAATACGTCTCTGTTCAATGATGTCTTAAGCAAGATAGACCTTACACGCTTCGGTTATTTCTAAATATTTATTTTGTTTTTTTTCCCCTCTCCCCATGGGATCTGTGTGGCTGTGTTTATCCTTTAGACGTTCGGTTTATTTTTTCCTTTGACCGTGTTTCCTCTCCGCTATCTGTCCTCTATCACAGACGGCGTGCTTTAATTGAAGTCTGCACGTGACCAGGATCTTTAGAAGTGTAAAGTGTGGACGTTCTCTTTCCAGCATATAAGCTGGTGTCATATGTATTTAGGTAGATCATACGGCACTATCATGGCCATACGGCCTTCTTATTTTCAATTCATAAAGACGAGCTTCTCTGTCGCTGCTCATTTCTCACTGTCAGTAGTCTCCATATCTCCTTGTGTCCTAGCCCTTTAACCTGAAATTATGCACCTTTCTTCTAAGACTTTCTCACTGTTATCCAAATAACATTAAAAGCGTCTCTGAGACCTTCACTGCCATCACTAAGGAAAATTCTAAGGCTATCTCTTGGACTTAAAATGTCTTTCCTCTGCCCAGGCTGTGGAAGGATATTTTTTTCCCAAATTCAAAAATTTAGGCTGACATTAGTGCTCAGAAATCTGATATCAGACTCATTGTTATTCCTTTGGGTTTTTTTTTTTTTTTTTTTCCCTCAACCCTTTCCAACTTTTAAGATCTTTTCAGGGACCTCCCTGGTGGTCAAGTAGTTAGGACATGGTGCTGTTGCTGCCATGGTCCTGGGTTTGATCCCTGGTTGCGGATTAAGATGCCATAAGCTGTGCAGTGCAGCAAAAAAATAAAAGTATTTTCTTTGCCTTGGTGTTCTGATTTTAAAACCTGTGCTTTCTAGGTCTGAGTTGGTTTGTACTAATCGTGGCTGGATTTGTTCCGGTTTTGAAACTCAAAGTTGGTGACTTTAATCAACTTGGCAAAATTCTTAGGTGATAAACCTTTACAAGCATTTCTTGAGCACCAAGAATTGATGCTTTTGAATTGTGGTGTTGGAGAAAACTCTTGAGAGTCCCTTGGACTGCAAGTGGATCCAACCAGTCCCTTCTAAAGGAGATCCGTCCTGGGTGTTCATTGGAAGGACTCATGTTGAAGCTGAAACTCCAATATTTTGGCCACCTGATGTGAAGAGCTGACTCATTTGAAAAGACCCTGATGCTGGGAAAGATTGAAGGCAGGAGGAGAAGGGGACGACAGAGGATGAGATGGTTGGATGGACGGCGTAGGCGAAGATCAGGAAACAATTGCTTAATTAAACGTTAATTAAGGATATAAAGAGTAATAGAATGAGGATAGCCCAGTGAGGAAATTCAGTGGAGAAAAGAGGCTGAAATAATTCAGCCAGAAGGTAAGAGAAAGAACGACATGGTGAGACCAAGTTTCGGTGAACAAGGCCCGCACTTTATTTTTCAAAGTAGTTTTTATACCTTAAGTTATGCATAGAGGATAATGGGGGAAGGGGTAGAGTCTTGCAGCAAGCCAGGCTTTCTTCCTGCAAACTTATCATATGCAAAAGCTTAGGTGATTTGCATCATCTTCTGGCCCGGAGGCCTGTTAACATTTTAAGACCTTTTCTTCAGAAAACTTATTTTTCTCTAAAGGGGACTGGTCAGGAGCCACCCTCCAAAAGCATTAGATAAAGTTGCATTCCTACAGAGCAAAGGTATGGTGGGCTACAACAAGAAAAAGAATTAACTCAAGGGTCCCAGGTTACAAACATTAAAGCTACTACTTACACCAATTATATTAATCAATACACTGCCAGGGACACAGCAGGTAAGGGATATGGAAACTTAGCAGCAAACATTGGCCCAACAAGTGAAAAACCCTTCACCAATACAATTTCTAATCAATCTTTTAACTACTCAAAAGAATCTGTGTTTAGACAGTTTAGAACATCTCCTGCCTCTCACAGTTGGGAGGCTCTGAACAATCACATGAGGCCGGAAAAACCTATTCAGGCAGGCTAGAGGATTTCCAAAGGAGTTTGTAGGTTAAATACTGTCACACCCAGGAATTATTAACTGGAGCTGTAAGCTAACTTTTTTCAGAGAGGTAGTGGGGGACAGCCCCTCGTAAAGTCAGAGGTGTAGGTGAAAGCACAAAGCAGAAAGTAGGCAGACTCTGGTTTTGGGGGTAGATTGCTCGAGAATTTCCAGGGAGACTCCTGAGGCTTGATCCCGCCTTTGCGTATGCCAAGCCTCCTTCCTCATGACCTTTGCCAGAGGCGGAGCTCGCTCCCCGCAGGATGGCATCACTGATTCGATGGACATGTGTTTGAGCAAGCTCCGGGAATTTGTGAAGGACAGGAAGGCCTGGCGTGCTGCAGTCCATGGGGTTGCAAAGAGTCAGACATGACTGAGCAACTGAATTGAACCAAACTGAACCTTTTCAAAGAAGCCTTCACCCCTGCCCTGTTTTTTTTTTTTTTCCTTTCTTTTCCTCCTTGAAGAGATATACTTTAGATCTCTTCATTCTCTTCTCTATATTCTGCAGTCTCACTTTCTAGTTTTCCATGCTTTTGTCTTAAGCAAAGCTAGGTAACATTCAAATAGCCAAATACTTTCAGTCATCATTCTTCCATGTCTTTCCAAATATTGAGCATAATTATATGTTGTGCATTATCCATATGAAACGTGTGATATAACTGGACTATGGACGCCACCTAGCACCCTAGGATTGTGACAGCAATAATCGCTAAGCACAAGCATGTTGAAACTTCCCAGGTGGCGCTAATGGTAAAGATCCAGCCTGCCAATGCAGGAGACATAAGAGACGTGAGTTTGATCCCTGGGTCAGGAATATCCCCTGAAGGAGGGCATGGAAACTCATGCCAGTATTCCTGCCTGGAGAATCCCATGGACAGAGGAGCCTGGCAGGCTATACAGTCCATGGGATCACAAAGAGTCAGACATGACCAAAGCGACTCAGCACTAGCTATTCTAACCTAAATGTTGGCACACATTTGAACAAGGCAGACAGTGAATCTGGGCTGCCAAACCCCTTGTGCACTTTGAACCATTCTGCTTGGAGAAATTAAACTGTTTTTCCAGTGGTCATGTATGGATGTGAGAGTTGGACTATAAAGAAAGCTGAGGCCCGAGGAATTGATGCTCTTGAACTGTGGTGTTGGAGAAGACTCTTGAGAGTCCCTTGGACACCAAGATCGAACCAGTCCATCTTAAAGGTGATCAACCCTGGAAATTTAGTGGAAGGACTGATGCTGACGCTGAAACTCCAATCCTTTGGCCACCTCATGCAAAGAGTTGACTCGTTGGAAAAGACTGTGATGCTCGGAGGGATTGGGGGCGGGAGGAGAAGGGGATGACAGAGGATGAGATGGCTGGATGGCATCACTGACTCGATGGATGTGAGTCTGAGTGAACTCCGGGAGTTGGTGATGGAGAGGGAGGCCTGGTCTGCTGCGATTCATGGGTCACAAAGAGTCGGACACAACTGAGAGACTGAACTGAAATGAACTGAACACATGCATGGACGTGAAGTCTCTCCGTCTGTCTAACTTTGGTGGGAACCTGTGACTGGCACACAGCACCCACTTGTGCAGATTCATTTGTGACAAACACAAGCAGTGGGGGTTCCCAAGTTGTGTGTCACCAACACAAACAGTGGAGATGCTGGAGTGTTAGGTCAAATCTGCAGTTATCTACTCCTACGTTTTCACTGTAACACACAACCCATTGATTTCTAGAGATTGAGCCCAGCTCTCAGAGAAAGCGGCGTGTCTTCCGCTTCTGGTATGAACGGAGAGTTCTTTCTGAAATGAGCGTGCATTTGTATTCTCCTCATGCTGGCTCTATTGACTGTAGGTGAAAGTGGATAAAGACAGATATCTTGGCAGGAGAGAGAAAGACACATTTGCAGAAAAGAGCAACTCTGGAGGGTCAATTCTTTTCCATTAAGCAGTCAATTATGGTGAGCAGGCTGCCTGGTCCAAGGCTTTCCAGCGTGTGCCTTGGTGAAAGAATCTGAGATTGGGGGCCAAATTGCCCTCAGAGAAGCTTCTGGTCTATTTTTTGAGCCTCTTATGCCAAAAAAAAAAAAAAGAAAATCCCACATCAATAATTTAGTACCATTTTAGGTGAATTCCACTATGCTGGGTTTTGAAAGTTAGAAACTGCAAAATGGACCTATTTGAAATCGTAAAATACAGTTCTTAGATGTGGGGATTCACATTTAATATAAATTTCTATTGCGTGTTTAAAAATTTAGTGGTGCTCCTTTTTGAGTTTCCAGATGGTAAATAAACCATCTCACAAGTATGCTTAATGCAGAGGTGTACAGATGTAAAAACCAATGAAAATTAAATGTAAAAAGCAACAATATATTTTATGCATGTAAGTAAGTGTTAGGCCCCTCAGTCGTGTCTGACTTTTTGTGACCCCCATATAGCCCACCAGGCTCCTCTGTCCATGGGATTCTCCAGGCAAGAATACTGGAGCGGGTTGCCATTCCCTTCTCCACGGGATCTTCTCAGCCCAGGTCTCCTACATTGCAGGCGGTCTTTAGTGTCTGAACCACCAGGAAAGCCCCTAGGCATATAAAGGGATTTGGAAGTATGAAAGGGTTGTCCACTTAGTCATGTCTTACAGTCTGCAAGCCCCATGGACTGTAGCCCACCAGGCTCCTCTGTCCATGGGATTCTCCAGGCAAGAACACTGGAGTGGGCTGTCATGCCCTCCTCCAGGGGGATCTTTACAACCCAGGGATTGAACCCAAGTCTCCCACACTGCAGACAGATTCTTTACCATCTGAGCCATCAGTCTACCCATAAATGGTCAAATAGTTTATGACAAAGAAACTAGGAATATACAATGAAGAAAAGACACTAATTTCAATGAACAGTGTTGAGGAAACTGGTCAGCCACATGCAAAAGAATTTAACTGGGCCCCTGTCTTACACCACACCCAAACATTAACTCTGCTGGACTAAAGACCCAAAACCATAAAACTCCAAGAGGGAACTACACATTAGTGATAATTTTTGTGGCTCTGACTTCAGAAGTAAAGGCAACAAAAGCAAAAATAAGTCAGTGGGAGTACATCAAACTAAAAGTTTTCTGCACAAGAAAAGGATCAATAAAAAGATAGCCTACTTGATGGGAGAAAACATATGCAAATCATATATTTCATAGGAGGTTAATACCTAAAACATATAAACAACTCATACAACTGCAGAGCAAAAACCAAACAATCCAATTCAAAAACAGGCAAGAGGGCCTGAATAGGCTTTTTTCCATGACCAACAGGTGCATGAAAAGATGATCAACATCACTACTCATCAAACCACAATTAGATAACGCCTCATACACATCAGAATGGCTGTCGTCATAAACTCTACACGCAGCGGCTTCCCACATGGCTCAGTGGTAAAGAATCTGCCTGTCGACGCAGGAGACACGGTTCAGTCCCCGTCTGGGAAGATGCCACGTGCCAAGGGGCAACTGAGCCCACGTGCTCCAGCGACTGAAGCCCAAGGCCCTAGACCACCTGCTCCACCATGAGAGAAATCGTGCATGATAACTAGAGAGGAGCCCCCACCTGCTGCAACCACAGAAAAGCCCGCACAGCAATGAAGACCCAGCACTGCCAAAAATAAATGAAATCCTTTTTTTAAAAAAGACCTCTTTTGTTTTAAAACACCAGAGTGGGGACTTCCCAGGTGACCCACTGGTTAAGAATCTGCCTTCAAATGCAAGGGACCCGAGCTTGAGGCCTAGTTGGGGAATTAAGGTCCTACATGCCGTGGAGCAAGTGAGCCCCAAGTCCCACCACTAGAGAGGCTGGGACCACAGTGAAGTATCCCACATGCTGCAGCTGAGACTTGACGCAGCCAAAGAAATAAACACATACGGTTTGCTCCATGTATGGCAAAGTCCACCCCAATATGGCAAAGAAATTATGTTCCAATGAAAACAAAGTAATTCAAAACTAAAATTAATAAACGAAACACAAGAGTGAACTGGGATTAGTGGAGGAAGGAAGGTGTTTCTCAACGGGGGGCAGTTTTGCTTGTCTGCCCCGGTGGCTCAGTGGTGAAGAATCTGCTTGCCGATTCAGGAGACGTAGGAGGCTCAGGTTCGATTCCTAGGTTGGGAAGATCTCCTCGAGGAGGAATATGCTACCCACTCCAGTATTCTTGGGCTTTCCTGGTGGCTCAGTCGGTAAAGAATCCGCCTGCAATGAGGGAGACCTGGGTTTGATCCCTGGGTCGGGAAGATCCCCTAGACTGGGAAATGGCAACCCACTCCAGTATTCCTGCCTGGGAAATCCCATGGACAGAGGACCCTGGCAGGGCTACAGTCCACGGGGTCGCAGAGTTGGACACAACTGAGGCACTGAGCATCCTGGGTCATTTGGTAATGCCTGGGGACATTCAGTCACCACTGTGGGTGGGAGGTTTGCCACCAGCATCTGGTGGGTGGGTCGCGAATGTTGCTCAGCATCCCACAGTGAACAGGACGACCCATCCCAGAGATGGATCTTCTCCCAAGTGTCAACGGGGTCAATACTGAGAAGCCCTGGAATAATAACAAATTTGGGGTGGAAGCTGAAAGGTGTTTTTTGGTCACATCATTTTAGACATCAAGTTTGATCCAAATACAGCGATTGTGGTATAGCTGTTTTCATTTCTGCAAAGTGTAGCTTAGACAGAATGTTTAGTTAGCAGCAATGAATACATCATGTTTCTACTTACTGATTCTTCTTACTGTTGTCATAACTGTAACACAATGTCAGGGAGACATAATATTGAGTATTTAGATATAAATGATTACTTAGCTTCCAGTAATGAACGTGCTAAATATGTTTCATACGGAACAAACATAAATGCAAACATTTTGAGGCTGTGTCTTCTAAGACTGGTTTTAAAATATTTTCAAGGACTTCCCGAATAGTCCAATGGTTAAGACTCCACACTTCCAATGTAGAGGGTTGCAGGCTTCCCCGATGGCTCAGTCAGTAAAGACTCTGCCTGCAATGTGAGAGATCTGGGTTTGATCCCTGGATTGGGAAGATCCCCTGGAGAAGGGATAGGCCACCCACTCCAATATTCTTGGGCTTCCCAGGTGGCTCAGCTGGTAAAGAATCCTCCTACAATGCAGAAGACCTGGGTTTGATCCCTGGGTTGGGAAGATCCTTTGGAGAAGGAAATGGCAACCCACTCCAGAATCCTTGCCTGGAGAATTCCACGGACAGAGGAGCCTGGTGAGCTACAGTCCATGGGGTCCCAAAGAGTTGGACACAACTGAGTGACTTTCACTTTCACTTTCAAGCAGACCTAAGATTATACATTGCTGTGCAGCATGGCCCAATCGTTTAAAAAAAAAAAATTCTCCATTAAAAATATATATATATTTATATTTCTCTCTCCTCCCTAGACTCAGCCAAATAAAACTGGCTTTGAAAAAGAATCAGTTTATACGAGACACGCCCTGTGATGTGACTGACAATCCCCTCATCTGGTTGGCTAAAGCTGCTTCTGTTCATTTAAAAAATTGCCCACCACAGGACTGCCCTGGCAGCCCAGTGGTTACAGCTTTGCCACGTGGGCTTTCCTGGTGGCCCTGGGGTAAAGACTCTGCCTGAGAATGCAGGGGGCCCCGAGCTCAGTCTCTCCTCCAGGAAGACCCCACGTGCTTTGGAGCAATTAAGCTACATGTGCCACAACTACTGAGCCTGTGCTCTACAGCCGGGGAGCTACAACCACTGAGCCCAAGCACCCTACAGCCTCTGCTCTGCAACGAGAAGCCCCTGCAACAAGAAGCCCCAGGAAACCACAATCCAGGGTAACCACTCCCACCCCCGCCCCACTCGCCACAACTAGAGAAAAGCCCGCACAGCAATGGATACCCAGCACAGCCAAAAATAAATACACTCAATAAATGAATAAAATAGAACTAAGAATAAAAACTCTGCCTCCCAATGCCTGCATTGGAAGGGGTGTAGGTTCAATCCCTGATCGGGGAGGTAGATCTCACATGCCTGGGCCAAAAGACCAAAGCATAAAAAAGCAGCAGTGCATTCAACTGCACCACATTCTTTTTTTTTTTTTTTCCTGTGTCAGTTCTGCCACGCAATTTTCTGCCTTCAGCTCTGAGATTTCCTCCTTTTTCCTGTGATGAAACCTCCGGGCACGTGGGCTGGAAGCCTAGCGTCTTCCTTCTCTCTCTTTGTCTTCATTTCCTTTCGTTTTCTTTGTCTAAGCCTTTGGAGGCAGCTGAGAATGGCAACTGTCTCAATTTCCCATATCTCCACTTCAGCAGACAGATTATCATCTTCCGGCTTATCTCTGTTCTTTAGAATCAACAGAAAGGAAGCATTTGCCTGAGGTGGCTGATAAGCAATTGCTAGCACAGAGAAGGATTTTTTCCCCCCTGATTAAATGATGTTTATATATGCTGAGATGTCTAACTTGAGAATAATAGTTCGTTTTTTTTTTTTTTTTAATTTCCTATTTCACTTTTTTTCCCCCCTGCAAGTGAATATAATTAAATATATGTTGAGATTTGGTCTGCAATGCTTCAGGTTCACACGAGAGGGAAAATGTAAGCCACTCAGTCGACCCCATGGACTGTATAGCCCTCCAGGCCCCTCTGTCCATGGGATTCTCCAGGCAAGAATACTGGAGCGGGTCACCATTTCCTCCTCCAACAGATCTTCCCTATCCAGGGATTGAACTGATGTCTCAGTTCTTCCACCTTCCCCAAAATGAATGGATTCTTAGAAATAATGTATACATATCTTTTTTCCCTTTTCTTTCTTTTTTTGGCCGCAATGCATGGTATGTGGTATCTTTGTTCCCTGACTGGGGATAGAACCTGTACCCACTGCAGTGGAAGAGGTCTTAACCACTGGACCACCAGGAAAGTCCAACAAAGCATATATATGTATTTCTTAAACTTAGTTCAAATTACAGCGAAGCGGTGTTCACATTAAAGACCATTTGGGTAGGAAGACATTAGCTTTTATTTAAGTTTCTATACTGAATGGGACTCATTGGGAAGGAGAGTCCTTCTTATTTTCTTTAGTTATATACAGCTCCTTAAGTAAGACTCTCACTTCTCACTTGCCTTAAGGAAAGATTCTGTAACAATACATCATGAACACATAAGTCGAAAGTCATCAACAATGCAAGCTGTGCACCACCATTTGGGTTAAAAAGAAGACATGGTAAAATAAGAAAGACTCAGTTGTGATTTACAAGACCATCAACCCTTGAGAAGGGCACCTCTCCCCCCACAAAACTGAACACCGTCTAGTCCGTGTTTTCAAACGTGTCCTTAGCTTCATGTTTCCAAGAGGGCATCACTTGACCAAGGAACCTGGATCAGCCTCACTGAATGAAAAATGAAAAAGTGAAAATTGCTCAGTCGTGTCCGACTCTTTGTGACCCTATAGACTGTAGCCCTCCAGGCTCCTCTGTCCACGGAATTCTCCAGGGAAGAATAATGGAGTGGGTTGCCATGTCCTTCTCCAGGGAATCTTCCCAACACAGAGATGGAGCCCAGGTCTCCCACATTGCAGGCGGATTCTTTACTGTCTGGGCCACCAGGGAAGCTTAAGAGTTAGTTGCTCAGTTGTATCTGGTTCTTTGCGACCCTGTTGACTATAGCCCACCAGGCTCCTCTGTCCATGGAGTTCTCCAGGCAATAATTCTGGAGTGGGTTGTCATGTCCTTCTCCAGGGAATCTTTGCAACCCAGGGATGAAACCCAGGTCTCTTATGTCTCCTGTATTGCAGGCAGATTCTTTACCATCTAAGCCACCAGGGGAGTGAGAAGGAAGAGAAAGACAGGCTAGATCCCACAGGGCAGAGTTGAAATCAACCTGAGAGCCAAGAAGAGGAAGAAAGTTACTGGAAAAGGAACAGCTTCTGCAAAGGGGACACTCTGAAGTCAGACTGCATAATCAGGAGATGATAAGAAGTGCATTTCATAATGAAAATGCAAATCCACATTTGCAAGTGTACATTCATTCATATGTTATAGATTTTGCAAATATCAGTGCCTAAAGATTTCTTCAATGAATACAAAGCCCAAAGTACGGTGTTAGCATCAATTTAAGGTTAACTGGAACAAAACAAACTGCACGGGGTTTAGTTCTGCTTTACAAATTTATAGTGAGAGCTGGACTCTAAAGAAAGCTGAGCACCAAAGAATTGATGCTTTCGAACTGTGGTGTTGGAGAAGACTCTTGAGAGTCCCTTCTCCTGCAAGGAGATCACAGCAGTTCATCCTAAAGGAAATCAGTCCTGAACATTTATTGGAAGGACTGATGTTGAAGCTGAAACTCCAACACTTTGGCCACCTGATGTGAAGAACTGACTCATTTGTGGATTCTGTGGGAGAGGGAGAGGGTGGGAAGATTTGGGAGAATGGCATTGAAACATGTAAAATATCATGTAAGAAACGAGTTGCCAGTCCAGGTTCGATGCATGATACTGGATGCTTGGGGCTAGTGCACTGGGACGACC
>NW_011492827.1:24538-25561 GCF_000754665.1 Bison bison bison | reverse complement strand
TGGGGAACACATGTATACCTGTGGCGGATTCATTTTGATATTTGGCAAAACTAATACAATTATGTAAAGTTTAAAAACAAAATAAAAGAAAAGAAAAAAGAAAAAAAAAAAAAAAGAAACGACCCTGATGCTGGGAAAGATTGAAGGCAGGAGGAGAAGGGGACGACAGAGGATGAGATGGTAGGATGGCATCACCAACTCGATGGACATGAGTTTGAGCAAGCTCCAGGAGATGGTGATGGACAGGGAAGCCTGGCGTGCTGCAGTTCATGGGGTCGCAAAGAGTCGGACAGGACTGAGCGACTGAACTGAACTACAAATTTATGTCCTCGGGCATTTTTTAATTTCTGTGTAGAATAGTCATGCTACTTACGAAGCAACCAAGTAAACAATAAGATTAGATGCTAGAAAACCTAAGAAAAGTTATAACACCTACTCCTGATGACTATCATTTTCCTCAATATTTCTTACTTGCTTTGAATCTCCTTTTTCTCTTTAGGTCATGTTGATGGATTCATTATAAAGTTTCTGTTTTTGCTCCTAAAGCTTGTGAGGAGGACAAGCAATATTGAAAGAAATAAAATCAAGAAAGAAGCACAAACTTCCAGGTGCAAAATGAATGGGTGATTGGTGTGAAATGTACAGTGTGGGGAATACAGTCAATAGTTTATATAATATCTTTGTGTAGTGACAGAAAAAAGGAGATATATCCTGGGCATTTTTATAGACACAACAAAACAGCAGCAAATCAAGTAGTGATAATTGTCGATACAAGAGACACACAAGCCAGGATGCTGTGTA
Source organism: Bison bison bison (assembly GCF_000754665.1). Taxonomy (NCBI): domain Eukaryota; kingdom Metazoa; phylum Chordata; class Mammalia; order Artiodactyla; family Bovidae; genus Bison; species Bison bison. Next base: position 24,760 of record NW_011492827.1, on the reverse strand, counting down.
AATCAGAAATGCTGCTGCTGCTGCTGCTAAGTGGCCTCAGTCGCGTCCAACTCTGTGCGACCCCATAGACAGCAGCCCACCAGGCTCCACCATCCCTGGGATTCTCCAGGCAAGAACACTGGAGTGGGTTGCTTTTCCTTCTCCAATGCGTGAAAGTGAAAAGAGAAAGTGAAGTCGCTGAGTCATGTCCGACTCTTAGTGACTCCATGGACTGCAGCCCAC
>NW_011492827.1:23806-24438 GCF_000754665.1 Bison bison bison | reverse complement strand
TTGCATTTTGTTTTCATTAATAAGGGGAACAAATGATTACATTTTTAAGGTTATCTACATCCAAGAACACCACCATAGCTTTTTGGTGTTTTTGTGCGTTATATCTGTTTCAAGGGACATTGAATACACTATAGAATTGTTATAGTCATTCCTGAATTAATTAGCAGATACAAATCTGTGACTTTTTTGTTGGCAAATCAATGTGTGAAAGAGTCTATTTTATAGGACTGTTCCTGCCATACATAACGAATTTTACCTGCAGGCAACCAGAGAGGTTTTGCCATGCCTCTAAAAAACGCATTAATTAGGATATGTGTGAGGGACAGGGTCTTGACTAGACTTGAGAAACTCTGCACACATCCGTGATTCTATTACAACTCTTTCTTGCTTGTCCCTTAGTCGCCCTGAAGCACTAAGTCTGAAAGCAAAATGTGCTGGTCCAATGGTTAGGAGTCAACCTGCCAATGCAGGGTAGATGGGTTCGATCCCTGGCCTGGAAAGATCCCACATGCCACGTGGCAACTAAGCCTGAGTGTGTGCCACAACTGCTGAACCCGTGTGCCTAGAGCTCGTGTGCCTACAGCCTGTGTTCAATGATAAGAGAGGCTACCACAATGAGAAGCCTGTGTACC
>NW_011492827.1:23234-23706 GCF_000754665.1 Bison bison bison | reverse complement strand
ATGGAGTGAAGCCCGCCAGGCTCCTCTGTCCATGGGATTCTCCAGGCAAGAATACTGGAGTGGGTAGCCATTCCCTTCTCCAGAGGATCGTCTTAACTCAGGGATGGAACCCAGGTCTCCCGTATTGCAGGTAGATTCTTTACTGTCTGAGCCACCAGGGAAGCCCAAGAAAATTGGAGTGGGTAGCCGATCCCTTCTCCAGGGCAACTTCCCAACCCAGGTATCAAACCAGGGTCTCCTACATTGCAGGCAGATTTTTTACAATCTGAGCCATAAGTCTAGTGGATTCAATAAGCATAAGGTTAAATAAATATAGCTAAAGTTGGGATTCAGTTCTGAGCAATATTCATTCAAAGACTAGTATGAGAGGATTTATTTAACTATACAGTACAATTAGATTTGGACCAGTTCAGTTCAGTTCAGTTGCTCAGTCGTGTCCGACTCTTTGCGACCCCATGAATCACAGCACGCC
>NW_011492827.1:22356-22917 GCF_000754665.1 Bison bison bison | reverse complement strand
ACTATACAGCCTTGACATACTCGTTTCCCAATTTTTAACCAGTTCATTGTTCCATGTCCGGTACTAACTGTTGCTTCTTGACCTGCATACAGGTTTCTCAGGAGGAAGGTAAGGCGGTCTGGTTTTCCCATCTCTTGAAGAATTTTCCATAGTTTTTTGAGATCCACAGAGTCAGAGGATTTAGTGTAGTCAGTGAAGCAGAAACAGATGTTTTTCTGGAATTCCCTTGCCTTTTCTATGATCCAATGGATGTTGGTAATTTATCTATGATTCCTCTGCCTTTTCTACATCCAGCTTGTACGTCTGGGAGTTCTCAGTTCATGTACTGTTAAGTCTAATTGGAAGGATTTTGACCATTACTTTGCTAACATGTGAAATGAGTGCAATTGGGCATAGTTTGAACATTCTTTGGCATTGCCCGTCTTTGGGACTGGAATGAAAACTGACCTTTTCCAGTCCTGTGGCTGCTGCTGAGTTTTCCAAATTTGCTGAGATACTGAGTGCAGCACTTTAACAGCATCATCTTTCAGGATTTTAAATAGCTCAGCTGGAATTCCATCA
>NW_011492827.1:21863-22256 GCF_000754665.1 Bison bison bison | reverse complement strand
TCTAGGTGAGTGATCACACCATCATGGTTATCAGGTCATTGAGAACTTTCTCGTACAGTTCTTCTGTGAGAATTCTGTATTTTATTCCAAATCCAAATGAGTGCTTGATATCAACTGTGGCACACAGCTTAGATATTAAACAAAATATTAATAAACCTAGGCATTAATGAGATGCACAGTGAAATACTATCCCAAATTACAAAGTGCTGTATATTTTCACTACGTATCCACAGCAGATACAGTCATATGCTCCAGGCTCCAGTTCAACATTATAAAATATCTGGATTGCACCCCAAGGAGTAAAAAACATATTACACAGCAGAGTGAGAAATTTGGTGTGTGCATTCACAGCACTTTAAGGATAAATATGTCGTTCGGTATCTGAGAGCAGTG
>NW_011492827.1:21054-21763 GCF_000754665.1 Bison bison bison | reverse complement strand
TGGAGTCTAGCCCTTATTCCCCTAAGTGGGAGAAAGCCCGTGAAGCAATGAAGGCTCAGCACAGCATGGCCAAAAATAATTTGAAGATGTCCCAACTCAAAACATTTAGTACCATAAAACTAAAAGTCTATGAAACATATAATTTTAATAATCTTATTGTCTTTGAATATTGGGTTCAACAGAAAAATAGAGGCATGAGTTCTTCAGCATTCGGCCTGCGTTGTGATCCAACTCTGACATCCATACATGACTACTGGAAAAACCACAGCTTCGACTAGACGGAGCTTTGCTCAAATAGTGATGGTTCTGCTTTTTAATACACTGTCTAGGTTTGTCGTAGCTTTTCTTCAAAGGAGCAAGTGTCTTTTCATTTCGTGGCTGCAGTCACCATCTGCAGTGATTCTGGAGCCCAAGAAAATAAAATCTGTCACTGCTTTCACTGTTTCCCCATCTATTTGCCATGAAGTGATGGGACCGGATGCCATGATCTTAGTTTTTTGAACGCTGAGTTTTAAGTCAGCTTTTTCACTCTCCTCTTTCACTTTCATCAAGAGGCTCTTTGGTTCCTCTTGCTTTCTTCCATAAGAGTGGTCTCATCTGAATATCTGAGGCTCTTGATACTTCTAGCAATCTTGATTCCAGTTTGTGATTCTTTCAGCCTGGCATTTCACGATGTACTCTGCATATAAGTTAAATAAGCAGGGTGACA
>NW_011492827.1:16902-20954 GCF_000754665.1 Bison bison bison | reverse complement strand
TGGAATGAAAACTGACCTTTTCCAGTCCTGTGGCTGCTGCTGAGTTTTCCAAATTTGCTGAGATACTGAGTGCAGCACTTTAACAGCATCATCTTTCAGGATTTTAAATAGCTCAGCTGGAATTCCATCACTTTCATTATTTTGTTCATAGTAATGCTTCCTAAGGCACACTTGACTTCACACTCCAGGATGTCTGGCTCTAGGTGAGTGATCACACCATCGTGGTTATCAGGTCATTGAGAACTTTCTCATACGGTTCTTCTGTGAGAATTCTGTATTTTATTCCAAATCCAAATGAGTACTTGATATCAATTGTGGAACACAGCATAGATATTTAACAAAATATTAATAAAGCTAGGCATTAATGAGATGCACAGTGAAATACTATCCCAAATTACAAAGTGCTGTATATTTTCACTATGTATCCACAGCAGATACAGTCATATGCTCCAGGCTCCAGTTCAACATTATAAAATATCTGGATTGCACCCCAAGGAGTAAAAAACATATTACACAGCAGAGTGAGAAATTTGGTGTGTGCATTCACAGCACTTTAAGGATAAATATGTCGTTCGGTATCTGAGAGCAGTGTTCATGGACATTAGAATGTTGGCAAAATCATGGAGAGAAGTCATGTCAATAAGACATCAGAAACCTGGAAAAGAATCAGACTCTCCCTTGCGTGATCTGATGATTCAGACTCGAAAAATCTCCACGTGGCAGTTTTGCGGCTCCAACAGTTTTATGCGGTCTCTCAGGGAGATGACTTTCAAAGGCGCTATGTTAATAGATCACCCCGGGTGAGCATTTTGAGTAAATTCAATTTTTCAGGCTCCTTCATTTTCATACTTTAGGATGGAAATTCCCCCCCAAATAACTAATAGCAATCATTAAGTGCCATTCAGTTGATGGATTGCCATTCCAAAGGAGAGTCTTTGAGTCGTTTTTTTTTTTTTTTTTTCCCCCTGGGCCACAAGATCTTTCAGGGTGCTCCAGGGCTAGAAGTTCAAAGAGGAAATCATGGGACCCACTCTCCCCCCCATTGCTATCCTGACTGGAGCTGTAATTAATACGGAAATGCAACGATAAAGCTCTGCATGAGCCAAGGATCTTTCAATTCTTGCAGTCTGGCCTTGTTCTGGGCCTCTGAAGGGCACAGCATTGCTTTTCCTCAGTTCCCAAAGGAAGGGCAGGGGGACGCATGATACTGATGAATAAAGTCGGCAGCAACTAAGGCTGTGGAGCGCGGTCTTCATGACACAGACGTGGCTTCCCCAGTGGCTCCATAGGTAAAGAGTCCACCTGCAATGCGAGAGAAGCAGGTTCGATCCCTGGGTCGGAAAGATCCCCTGGAGGAAGAAATGGCCACCCACTCCGGTATTGCCTGGAGAGTCCCATGGACAGAGGAGCCTGGCGGGCTACAGTCTATGAGGTCACAGAGAGTCGGACACAACTGAGTGCAGGGGACATTTCTCAGTCACCACTGTGGGTGGGAGGTTTGCCACCAGCATCTGGTGGGTGGGTCGAGAACGTTGCTGAGCATCCCACAGTGCACAGGACGACCCACCACAGAGACGGATCTCGTCCCAAGAGTCAACAGCGTCAACAGAGACGGAATTAACTTTCCTTCAGAGCTGGGTCCAGAGCTCTGGGGTTCATATCCATTCACCTTCATCCTGTGTTGTCTCTATCATCGCAGCAGATTTGGGGCTGACCCTGAGGCAACATTTCAGTCACTACTACAGGACCCTGAAGGATGAGTTGACTGATGTGCTGAATTCCCCACTGGGTTTGGGATTTCTTGGTTTGTTGTTACTGAACTTGGTTTTGTGTGGAGGTCTCTGGGTGGTGGTGTTGCTGAGGTCTGGGTGAGACTTGACAAGGCCATTTGTAAACCAGCCTTGGCCTCATAGCTCAGTCGGTAAAGAATCTGCCTGCAATGCAAGAGACCCCAATTTGATTCCTGGGTCGGGAAGATCCCCTGGAGAAAGGATAGGCTATCCACTCCAGTATTCATGGGCTTCCCTGGTGGCTCAGCTGGTAAAGAATCCTCCTGCAATGTGGGAGACCTGGGTTCAGCCGCTGGGTCAGGAAGATCCCTTGGAAAGGAAATGGCAATCCACTTTAATATTCTCACCTAGAGAATTCCATGGACAGAGGAGCCTGGTGGGCTCCAGTCCATGGAGCCACAAAGAGCTGGACACGACTGAGCAACTACAGTTTTACTTTCTCTCCACACAAACAGACGTTTCGGAAATCAGACGCTTCAGAAAGTATCCTACTCATTCAGGTGTGATCACAGGCGAGTTATCTGGTCTATCACTCACCTACCTGCCTTCTCCTGTCATCTTCTGGTTGGAAATGTTAAGGTAGACAATGACTAAAACCACTCACCCTGGCCAGGCACCAGAGGAACCATTTTCATGAGTTATCTTACAACAGAAGGTCCTGGTAAGGAACAGGGAACTAACAAGACACCATCAACTGGAAGAGTTGGGGAAAAGTCAAAAGGATATAATAGCACATGTCCTCCCAACCTCCCAGAATCCTCCTCGCTGGAATCCACCTTCGCTGAGCAATACATGTGCCACCAGGAAGGACCCTGAGTCAGAATGATGGGCCAGGGACAACCTGGAAACTAACCCCACCAGCATAAAACCGCGTGGCTGAACAGTCCTCCTGGGTTCCCTTGCCCTCCTGCTCTCTGCCCAGGCGTCCCTTGCCAATACAGTCTCTTGTTTTGTCAGCAGCAGTGCGTCATCGGACAACTCATTTCCGAGTGTCAGCCGGGCCCTAAGAGTGGGTCCCCCTTCCTGCAACAGAATCAGGGCCTTAGTTTCAGCCCGCACACCAGGAGAGCAGGTAACAGAAAGGAGGTGAGGATCATAGACTGATGGCTGGTTAACACTGCGGATTCTAGAGGCATGAATGTAGCTGGTATAATTCTCGGTGAGTTGGCTAGGTATACAAGTCACTGAATTATAATGGGGATTCTAAAACGCAGAATGAGAGACTTCCCTGGTGGCCCAGGGGTTAAGAATCTGCCTTGTAATGCAGCGGATGCTGCAGGTTCGATCCCTGGTCAGGGAACTAAGATCCAACGTGGCTCGGGGCAATGGAGCCTACACACCACAAGTACAGTCCACACACGGCAACTACTGAGCCCACGCACTGCCACGAGAGATCCTCCAGGATGCAACGAAGATCCGACACAGCCAAAAAATAAATATTAAAAGATGATAATAAAACAATAAATATAATGATAATTCAGTTCAGTTCATTTCAGTTGCTCAGTCGTGTCCGACTCTTTGGGACCCCATGAATCGAAAAGCACGCCAGGCCTCCCTGTCCATCACCATCTCCCGGAGTTCACTCAGACTCACGTCCATCGAATCTGTGATGCCATCCAGCCATCTCAGTCGTCCCCTTTTCCTCCTGCCCCCAATCCCTCCCAGCATCAGGGTCTTTTCCAATGAGTCAACTCTTCACATGAGCTGGCTAAAGTACTGGAGTTTCAGCTTTAACATCATTCCCTCCTGAGAAATCCCAGGGCTGATCTCCTTCAGAATGGACTGGTTGGATCTCCTTGCAGTCCAAGGGACTCTCAAGAGTCTTCTCCAACACCACAGTTCAAAAGCATCAATTCTTCGGCGCTCAGCCTTCTTCACAGTCCAACTCTCACATCCATACACGACCACTGGAAAAACCATAGCCTTGACTAAACGGACCTTTGTTAGCAAAGTAGTCTCTGCTTTTCAATATGCTATCTAGGTTGGTCATAACTTTCCTTTCAAGGAGTAAGCATCTTTTAATTTCATTTCTGCAGTCACGTACCATAGTCATAAGACGAAAAAGGTGGAAAACAGATGCTGAAAATATTTGGGGCAGCAGTTAAAAACGTAACCTCCCTGTCTTATCCCAGAGTAAGATTTACTAAGTCTTCAGTTTTTGTCTTGAGTAGAAACACAACTATGGCTCTCTCTTGGAATGAGCTTGTCGGTTTCTGGTTTCTTTCCCTCCAAGAAAATGAACACTATTTCTTTAACTTATTT
>NW_011492827.1:16412-16802 GCF_000754665.1 Bison bison bison | reverse complement strand
TTCACTTTCATGCATTGGACGAGGAAATGGCAACCCACTCCAGTGTTCTTGCCTGGAGAATCCCAGGGATGGGGGAGCCTTGGTGGGCTGCTGTCTATGGGTCGCACAGGGTCGAACATGACTGAAGTGACTTAGCAGCAAAGTCAGATCTGGAGCAAGACAAGACACCCACACACTGTCTGAAATTAAGTTATGCAGATGACAGAGAAGGCTGTAGGTAAGGAATGTAACAGTGTGTAAGTAAGGAAGTAGGAATGTTACAGTCTGGAGAATCTGGTCAAAGGATCTCTCCTACACATGTGACAGTCCTAATCAAGGCAAGGGCTCCATGCGTGATACAGAACAGACCTGGAAAAATACAGTTTAGCCAGTGAATTTGTCTTGTGATGG
>NW_011492827.1:15115-16312 GCF_000754665.1 Bison bison bison | reverse complement strand
TGCTATCTAGGTTGGTCATAACTTTCCTTTCAAGGAGTAAGCATCTTTTAATTTCATGGCTGCAGTCACGTACCATAGTCATAAGACGAAAAAGGTGGAAAACAGATGCTGAAAATATTTGGGGCAGCAGTTAAAAACGTAACCTCCCTGTCTTATCCCAGAGTAAGATTTACTAACTCTTCAGTTTTTGTCTTGGGTAGAAACACAAGAATGGCTCTCTCTTGGAATGAGCTTGTCGTTTTCTGGTTTCTTTCCCTCCAAGAAAATGAACACTATTTCTTTAACTTATTTCCTATTCACATCTAAGAAATCAACAATCCAGTCTGAGTCAAGTCTACACTCTGACATATTCTCCAGTTTCCACATCCTGAACACTTATAATACACACCATAGTGTTATTTATGCAGTGCGAATTAAAACAACAACAAAAGCAAAACAGTTTCAAAACATGTCACACACAAAAGAGAAAACTGTGAAGTATTGATTACAGACCAAATTGAATCTGAAATAGGGTTTAATGAGTCAAAAAATTCAAACAACCCCTTTGAAAGTTAATTATGGTGCCAAGAGCCAGGCTGCAGGCCCTTTTATTAAATCTATGTTTTGCTTTATGATGGAAAAATATAGGGCCCTTGGGGCGTTCTTTGCACAGTAATTACTTCTAAAGGGAAAACCTTGAACACTGCAGTGACAGGATCTGAATATCATACACGAGCTTTCACCCTCTTTTGCTTTCCCTTCAACATTTTTTATCATATTTATGATAGGAAAGAAAAATGGATTTATCAGACTCGTGGAAATAATTAGACTCAGATTATCAAAAAAATGTTGTCAGTTGATGACAGTTTTTGTAGAACTGTGAGAAGCAATACGGCTTCGCTCAGATGGTAAAGAATCTGCCTGCAATGCAAGAGAAGAGGGTTTGAGAAGTAATAAACCCCTATTTCCAGTAACAAGCAGGATGTATCTGCCAAAAAAAAATGCTCTTTATCTGTCAGGCTAAAGTTAGATCTAGGAGAAGGCAGTGGCACCCCACTCCAGTACTCTTGCCTGGAAAACCCCATGGATGGAGGAGCCTGGTGAGCTGCAGTCCATGGGGTCGCTAAGAGTCAGACACGACTGAGCGACTTCACTTTCACTTTTCACTTTCATGCACTGGAGAAGGAAATAGCAACCCACTCCAGTGTTCTCGCCTGG
>NW_011492827.1:8375-15015 GCF_000754665.1 Bison bison bison | reverse complement strand
TTCTCCAGGCAAGAATACTGGAGTGGGTTGTCATGCCCTCCTCCAGGGGATCTTCACAACCCAAGGATCGAACTCTGGTCTCTCGCATTGCAGGCGGATTCTTTACCATCTGAGCCACCAGGGAAGCCCAAAATAAAGTATATCTGTCCTGAAAGCAACTGCTGAACCGAATCATCTCGCCCAGCCAGTCTTGGGAGCCCCAAACCTGTAGCCTCCATATGGTTTGGAATGTAGCCGGGGGCGATGCATGCCCTTGTGTCTATGTGGGCAGGACAAGCTAACTTAGGAATGGCAAACAACCTGAAGGGCCAGGAATGAACACCAGCACGTCTGCATGAACAAGTGTTCCCAAGAGTAGGATGTCATCCAGGGGGGCTATGTGCAGGGTGGGTGGAGCCTGGGGCTCTATGAAAGAGATGGGGGTGGGCCTGTGTGCAGGAGGGAACACAGCAAAAGAGCTAAGATGAAACTCGGGAAACCCCTGAAAACAGGGAGACACAGAAGGGTGTCACTGGGGTGAGTTAAGTGTTCCTCACCAACAGAGGACCATCCAGTCAAAGCTATGGTTTTCCCAGTATTCACGTATGGATGTGAGAGCTGGACTATAAAAAAAGCTGAGCGCCCAAGAATGGATGCTTTTGAACTGTGGTGTTGGAGAAGACTTGAGAGTCCCTTGGACTGCAAGGAGATCCAACCAGTCCATCCTAAAGGAGATCAGTCTTAAATATTCATTGGAAGGACTGATGCTCAAGCTGAAACTCCAGTCCTTTGGCCAGCTGATGCGAAGAACTGACTCAGTGGAAAAGACCCTGATTCTGAGAAAGATTATAGGTGGGAGAAGCAGGGGACGACAGAGGATGAGATGGTTGGATGGCATCACCAACTCAATGGACATGAGTTTCAGTAAACTCTAGGAGTTGGTGAAGGACAGGGAAGCCTGGCATGCTGCAGTCCATGGGGTCACAAAGAATCGGACACGACTGGGGGACTGAACTGAACTGAACTGAACTGATTCTCAGTCATGCAGTGCTCTAACTCAAGCTGTGGCCAACGTAGTCGCAGTTTGTATGATCAGGTGTGAAGTTTCCTCTATTATTAGGTAACACACCTTTTCGTACCATGGGGAACATCTTAAGGCCAGTGGCCAGTTGGGCGATGTGCATACATCTCTCTGTCTCTAAGCACATTTCAGTACATTATGTTGAGAATGAGATGTGAAGGAGAAAATCACTGCAACAGTGCACTTACAGACAGAAGGCTGTCCCCTACCTCCCAAAGTGCTGAAGGGTAAGGGAAGGTCAAAGAGCTGTCTGGCATATGCCTGCTCTTTAGACACTGCTCACAAATACAACCCTGAACTGTGCTCCCAGGTATTGTGTTAAGAGTGAAAGAGGAATTCTAATTTGTGTTGATTTCGTATTTTTTAAATGAAAAGATGCTCCTTGGAAGGAAAGCTATGACAAACTTAGTGTATTAAAAAGCAGAGACATCACTTGGCCAAGAAAAGTCCCCATAGTCAAAGCTATGGTTTTTCCAGTAGTCGTGTATGGATGTGAGAGTTGGACCATAAAGAAAGCTGAGCGCCGAAGAATTGGTGATCGATGCGTTTGACCTGCAGTGTTGGAGGAGACTCTTGAGAGTCCCTTGGACAGCAAGGAGATCCAACCAGTCCATCCTAAAGGAAATCAACCCTGAAAATTCAGTGGAAGGACTGATGCTGAAGGTGAAACTCCAATCCTTTGGCCACCTGATGAGAAGAGGTGACTCATTGGAAAAGACCCTGATGCTGGGAAAGATTGAGGGTGGGAGGACAAGAGGAGGACAGAGAATGAGATGGTTGGATGGCATCACCGACTAGATGGGTTTGGGTAAATTCCGGGAGTTGGTGACGGACAGGGAGGCCTGGTGTGCTGCGGTTCATGGGGTCGCAAACAGTCAGACACGACTGAGCAACTGGACTGACTAACTGAAGCAAAGAAGACTTCTACTTCCTGCCTTGTTGAATAACATGACATGAGATCATGATTTCTATTCGAGCAGAAAGCACAGAATTCTGCTGAGATGGATGGATGGCATCACGGACTCCATGGACATGGGTTTGAGTAAGCTCCGGGAGATACTGAAGGACAGGGAAGCCTGGTGTGCTGTAGTCCACAGGGTCGCAAAGAGTCAGACAATGAATTAGACAATGAACAATAACGAGTATATTTTATCCAATAAAAGTTTAGGTTAATGATGCAAATGAACTTATTTACAAAACAGAGACAGACTCACAGATACAGAAAAGAAACTTATGGCTCCCAAAGGGGAAAGGAAAGGGAGGGATAAATTAGAGTTTGGGATTAACATATATACCCTGTTATTAAACCAATAAGGATTTACTCTAAAGCACAGGAAAGCATAGGCTTCCCTGATGGCTGAGACGGTAAAGAATCCATCTGCAATGCAGGAGACTTGGGTTGGGTCCCTGGGTCTGGAAGATCCCCTGGAGAAGGAAATGACAACCTACTCCAGTATACTTGTCTGGAGAATCCCGTGGACAGAGGGTTCAGTGTCCTGTCATAACCTCAAAGGGACTAGAATTTGAAGAATAGATATACGTAGACTGTAAATATATACGCAGGCATGTATATTTGCAGCCTGGGGTGCTGCAGTCCAAAGGGTCACAAAGAATCAGACATGACTTGGTGACTGAACCATATATATATATGGAGAAGGCAATGGCACCCCACTCCAGTACTCTTGCCTGGAAAATCCTGTGGACGGAGGAGCCTGGTGGGCTGCAGTCCATGGAGTCACTAAGAGTCGGACACGACTGAGCGACTTCACTTTCACTTTTCACTTTCATGCACTGGAGAAGGAAATAGCAACCCACTCCAGTGTTCTCGCCTGGAGCATCCCAGGGACGGCAGAGCCTGGTGGGCTGCCGTCTATGGGGTCACACAGAGTCGGACACGACTGAAGCGACTTAGCAGCAGCAGCAGCATGAGAGGGGGTGTGTATAACTGAGTCACTTTGCTGAATATGTGAAATGATCACAATACTGTAAATCATCTATACTTTGATTAACAAAAAAATGTTCAGGAAAATTCTGCAGTGGGGGCCACTGGGGCATGCTGATGTCTTGGTAGAAACAATCTTAAAAAAAATTCAATTTATGTAATACCTCTATGGATATTCAGGTTACCTATTTCTTGTTGAGCGAATGTTGGTTGTTGGTGTTTTTCAGGAAACTCATATATAGAAGTAATTCTCACACATTTGCTTTCAGTTTTCTCTTATGTTTTTAAGGCCTACAGACATGGAGTGATAAGAGATCTTTCATTTCCAATGCGGGTAAATTGTTTGCAGTTTGCCCAAAACCTTGGGAATTTTATTGATCTCCAGAAGAACCATCTTTGGTTTCCTTGCTGTGTTCTATGGTTTACCGGTTTTCTAGCTCATGATTTCTGCTTTGTTATTATTTCCCCTTTTCTGCTTATATCTGGTTTACTTTCTAGCTGCTTAAAGTACAAAACTAAGTCAGTGACTTCAAGCATTATTTCCTCTGCAATATAAATGTTAATTGCATAAACATCCCTGTAAGTGGTTACTTCTTTAATCGCAACCTACATTTTTTTTTCTGGGTGAAACTATTTTTTTCCCCAGGTTTATTGAAGTCTACTGAGTACATAAAAAGCTGCAAATAATTACTGTACATAATCTGCTGACTCTGGACATTTCTGTACACTAATGTTACCGTCACCGCAATCCAGGTAAGAAACTTAACTATCTCCTCCTGACACTGTTGTTCAGCTGCTCAATCGTGTCCAACTGTTTGTGACCCCGCGGCCTGCAGCGCGGCAGGCTCCCCTGTCCTTCACCATCTCCGGGAATTTCCTCTCTTCTGTAGAAGCAAACAAATATTCTCCAGCTCTGTGAGTTTCATGTTCACTTTCCATATCAGAATCAGCCACTAAGGTTTCTTATTTTTTTTTTGTTGGTGTAATATTCATTTTGTCTGAATCAGAACTATATTCTGAAGAACTATCATCTTCCAAGCCACGAGGATATGGGTAGCTTGTCCAATCAGAGAAAATATCTGCATAAAATTCACCGCAAAATTCTTCTTTGCTCAAAATTTTTGAAAGTTTTAGGGGCTTCCCTGAGAGCTCACTTGGTAAAGAATCCACCTGCAATGAGGGAGACCCCAGTTCAATTCCTGGGTCAGAAAGATCCCCTGGAGAAGGAAAAGGGTACCCACTCCAAGATTCTGGCCTGGAGAATTCCATGGATGGTGTAGTCCATGGGGTCATAACGTCAGACACGACTGAGCAACTTTGACTTAGGGTAACAAACTTGCATTTATAATATACACAAGGCTGGAGCAAAACCCTGATGGAGCAAAATGTGAATGATATCTATAATCACCAGTTGTATAATGAACCCAGGATCAATTTTAAGCTCCAGCAACCTTACATGGTGACGTTAACTGCATCAGTCTCTAAAAATGTATTTATATGTCTCCAGTCAGTAACGTTCAGGTAACAAAAAATGTTTTAACGCACCTGTGGCCAATAATGTGTTAAGAAATGCACATTCTTTTATATCTACCGTGATACGGATCACTGATGATGGTTTTCATTCCTTTGCACAGATCCAGGTCTCTATTTGCTGCAGTCGCTCTGCTGTTTTTGAGAATTCTTTCACATTTCCTGTTGGGTTGGTCTGCTGGGGTGACTTCCTCACCGGTGTGTGTCTCAACAAGTCTGTATTTCAATTTTCATTTTTGAAAGATAATTCCACTCAGGTTAGCATTCTAGGATGAAGACTACTCTCTGCTCTTGAAGGAGGGCACGCCACTCTTTCCTGGCTTGCATTGTTTCTGAAGAGATCTGTCAGGTCATCCTTATCTTTGTTCCTCTGAAGGGAAAATCTCTTTACAGAGCCTCCCTTTAAAAGGCTGTCTTTATTACTGTCTGATTAAAATGCATCTTGCTTTCGTTTTCCTCAGTTTTCTCCCATTTCATCCATATTCACGGCACATTTTCTGGAAATGTGAGTTTACAGGTTTCATTAAATTTCATGGGGGGGAGGGTAGGGGTGAGAAATGGCATTATTTATTTAAATTTTTGTCCCTTCCACTGTCTCTGCAATTCTAATTATGTGCATATTCTTCTGTCTGAAGTTTTCTCACAGATCACTGGATCCTGTTCTCTTTGTTAATCCATCATTTTAATCTGGAGGTTTCAATCTGGATGGCTTTCTTTTTAAAAAAAAATTTCCCTAACTTTTCATTTTTCAGCATCTGCCTGCTATGAATTCCATCCAATGGAACCTTTATCTCAGGCACTGCATCTTTTGACTCTAGAATATTGATTTTGCTTTCACAATTTTCCTGATCCTCTTTATGATACTGTTAACCTTTGGCTACCTTCTTGAAATTATGGGATTCTTAAAAATAATTCTTAATAATTAAGGATTATTTCATACCATTGCCTATTAATTCTATTATTTCTGTGTTGCTGTTCCATTGCTAAGCCGTGTCCCCATGGACTGCAGCATGCCAGGCTCCCCCATCTTTCACTATCTCCTGGAGCTTGCTCAAACTCATGTCCATTGAGTCGGTGATACCACCCAACCATCTCATCGTCTGTCATCCCCTTCTCCTGCCTTCTGTCTTTCTTGAAGATTTCTGTTATTTCTTGGTCTGTTTCTATTTACTGATCTTCTCTTTTCTTCACATTAGTGGCCATTAATTTTCTCCTTTTCTGCATGTCAATAATATTTTCTTAGATTCCAGTCTTTATAAATGTCGCCATTGTGGGTGCAGGGTATATCTGTATACACACTTGAACTTTGCCTCTAGAATACTCTTATGTAACTTGGAAATAGTTTGTTCGAGTCTTGCTTTGAAGCACAACTGTGAGGAAGTAGAAAAGCCTTTTGTCTAAGACTGAATTTCTGAAGCAATACGCTTTTGAATGTATCCTGCTTCTTTTCATTTTTGTTTTTTTTTTTTAAATTTTGGGCAAATACTAAATAACGTATAACTTACTATCTTCAGAAATGTCTAGTGCACAGTTCAGTGGTATTGAGTGCATGCTGTGTCTTTCTCTTCTGATCTGAGGGGATGTTTTTCAATTGTTCTCCTACTTTCTAACATACCATTTGATTTACTGATTATCTCTGCTGTCTATTACCTGCTAGATCCATGCCATGAGAGTTACATCTAAAGCCCTGCACGTGCACTTGACACATAACAGGTATTTGGTAATTATTTTGTCAATCAATCCATTCTTTCAATACCAGAAAAGTACAATAAAAATTTCATTTTTTTTTTCCTTTAAAAAACTCCTGTTGAGTGAGAAGACTTTACTAAAGAGAGGAAGATGTGCTTTTAAATTGACATGCAATACTGTGTTAATTTCTGATGTACAGCAAAGTGATTACTATTCTTAAGTACTTTCATGTAACCACCTCCAACCCATAAGTTGAGGGACTGAAATTTGTATAAAAGGATAGTGTAAGGCAAGCGCAGAGAAAAGACTGCGAGCTGGACAGTCAGGCAAGAAAAAGGAAATTTATTAGAGGGAAAAGAGAGGGTGACTGGCTCCTAAGGAGAAACAGCGTTCTCCCTTTCTGACGGAGTCCTTCTTAT
>NW_011492827.1:3815-7751 GCF_000754665.1 Bison bison bison | reverse complement strand
TCTGAAATATATATATATATATACATAGAGAGAGAGAGAGAGACCTCCCTGGTGGTGATTCAGTGGTTAAGCATTTGCCTGCCAATGCAGGGGACACAGGTTCGATCCCTGATCTGGGAAGATTCCACATGCCCTGGAGCAATTAAGCCCGTGTGCCTCAACTACTGAGCCTGCCCTCTACAACCTATGCTCTGCAACGAGAGAAGACATGGAAAAGATAAACCACCTCAATGAAGCCTGGGCAACAGAACAAAATGTGCTTCCTGCTCGCTGCAAATAGAGAAAAAGCACGTGTTGCATCAATGAAGACCCAATGCAGCCAAAAAATAAATTAATTTTTAAAACTTAAAAAATACATTTTGGTGTGTATATATGTATGTATATAAAAGAGTTTATCATTTTCTCAAAACAAAGAAGAATACAAAGTGTGTATCCTTTCTGATTAACTAAAATGATACTGTGTGAAAACCTTGAAATATATATAGGGAAAACAGTCACGGGATTAAAAAAAAATAGTCATCCATTTCTTTCTATAATAGTCTAAGCAAAAAATATTTTTCCTGAGTAGAATAAAAATCTCTACTTGGAGCAAAAATAGTGATCCTCACCAATATTTTGTTAAGTAATCATTTTGATTGAAATATGCTTATTATCTCATTTGAAGCCATAATTTCTGATTTAAAAATACAGTAGATTTTTTAAAACTTTATGTTCTGACCTTTGAATGTAACTTTCTAGGTTAGACTTCCTTAAGGTCAATAAAATGTGTCAGCCAAAGAAAATAAAATTGATTCTGAAAGTTAACCAAAATTGAATTTACATATTTTAACAAGAGATGGTTGTTTGATGGCACTTTAAAAGAAAACTAAAAAAGAAATGTATAATGGAGCTATTCAGGGTTCTGAAAATGTAGCCTGATTAATGCTGACTTCTCATGTTTTCTTCTTTTTTTCTCCCCCTTAAAGAAAATATATACTGGCAAGCTATGTCCTTGAGAATCCCTGACAATTCATCTATATTCTGCTCACTAAAACCTTAAGATCTGCTTCCAAAATTGAAAGCCTGTCAACAAGTTATGGCTGTAGGAAATAGAAAATGAGTATTTTTCAAAAATGTCTCAAAATGCGGTAATGTGTGTGTGTGTTCAGGTAGAATGTAACAGTGAAAATACAAAGTAAAGACAACTACCTTTTAGGAACACATTTTAGTATAGGTACAAGAAATGGATTCTCTAAAAAGTAAATGAAAAAGAAAAATAAGTTATGGTTAAAAAATATATGCCTAAGTCAACAGGAAAAGGTAAACTCTGCTCAATGTTACCAGAAATCAACTGCAGTCCATAGAAAATCATTTCCCTCTGCTTATTATACTTAAAAGAAAAAGAAATGGCCTGAGTTAAAACCTTAGTGACTCAAAAAAGAAGTTAAGGTGAAAGTCGGTCAGTCATGTCCAACCCTTTTGTGACCCCCATGGACTGTAGCCCATGAGGCTCTTGTGTCCATGGGATTTTCCAGGCAAGAACACTGGAGTGGGTCGCCTTTCCCTTCTCCAGGGGATCTTCCCAACCCAGGGATCAAACACAGGCCTCCCACACTGCAGGTGGATTCTTTACCAGCTGAGCCACCAGGGAAGCCCAAGAAAATTGGAGTGGGTAGCGTGCCCCTCCTCCAGGGGATCTTCCTGACCCAGGCATTGAATCAGGGTCTCCTGCACTGCAGGCAGATTCTCTACCAGCTGAGCTTCCAGGGAGGTGCAAAGATAACTTAAGAGACTTTCTCAGATATGTCCTTTCACCAGGACTATGGCAGGTATCCTGGGACTGCTAGCTGTGACCCAACAGAGACTGAGCAAAAGTCAAAAATACAGCAAAACTCAACCCTCCTGAACTACTGGAAGGAAAGTGAATGGAGACAACCACTATGGAGAACGGTATCTGCTGCTAAGTCGCTCAGTTGTGTCCAGCTCTGTGAGACCCCATAGATGGCAGCCCACCAGGCTCCTCCGCCCATGGGATTTTCCAAGCAAGAGTACTGGAGTGGGTTGCCATTGCCTTCTCCAATGGAGAACAGTATAGATGTTCCTTAAAAAACTAGGAATAAAACTATACCACAGGACCCACCAATCCTGAAAGAGAAACAGGCTCCCTCTTGAAAGCAGAACTCTATCTTGGGCTGGACTGTGGACTTTGAGCTCTATGCCCTGTATCTATGGAAATGACATACCAACTGGAAAACCAAACACCCTGGATGGAAGAGCCCCAGGGCTACTGTCTAGACTCTCTGAGGCCTAAAAGAATACCCTGATTATCTGTGTAACCAAATAGAATCATACATTCTATTATGCTTACTGGGGTATGACCACAGGCCTATTGATAATTGTCTACTGTTAACTACCTAGGCTTAAGGCATATGAATCACGGGTTAACTTTGTATCTTTCTCTTCTTTTGCTCAGACTAGTTTCAGAGAATTTGGGGAGGTGGGTTTGAGCATGTACACTTAGGGTATATAAGGTCTTCACAAACACTGGTCGGGGTCCTTGGCTAAGAGGAGACTGCCTTGGGCCCGCCGGTGTAACCAACTGCCCTCCACGATCTGCATCATCCTTCTGAGTGAGTCTGTTTCCCGGAACACGTGACTACAACAATCCCACTCCCGGGCAACTACCTGAGAAAACCGTAATTCAAAAAGACACATGTACCCCAATGTTCCCTGAAGCACTATTTATAATAGCTAGGACACAGAAGCAACATAGATGTCCACTCACAGAGGAACAGATAAAGAAGATGTGGTACCAGTAAACAATGAACTATTACTCAGCTATAAAAAGGAACAAATCTGAGTCCGATGAAACAAGGCAGATGAACCGAGAGCCTGTCATACAGTGTAAAGTAAATCGTATACTAATGCATATATATATATATATGGAATCTAGAAAAATGGCGCAGATGAACCAATTTGCAGGGCAGCAATGAAGAAGCAGACATAGAGAACATATCTGTGGACACAGCAGGGGAAGGAGAAGGTGGGACGAATTGAGAGAGTAGCACTGACATATATACACGACTACCTGTAAAACAGACCGCTCGTGCGAAGCTGCTTCATAGCACAAGGGGCTCAGCGCGGGGCTCTGTGATGACCTAGATTGGGGTGGGAAGCTCAAGTGGAAGGGGATACATGAATACATACAGCTAATTCACATTGTTGTATGGCAGAAACCAACAATAATTATCCTTCAATTAAAAATAAATTTAAAAGTAAACACAGTGGATAGGCAAACAAGAAAATTGCAAGCTTCAAGATAGCTTGGTGAATGTTCAGATGCAGTATATTTTATCAACCTTTCTGTATTTCATAAGCAACTTAGATTATTAAAGCTACGCAGAAAAGTAGTCTCCCCAGGGCAATCTGGGAACATTCATTTCTACCAACTGGGCTTATTTATATGTATTTCCAAGAGTCCTAAAACAATGTTATTTCAATGAACACACCACCTTCCCCTTCCTTCCTTCCCTTCCTTTGTTATGTAAGTCAGGGCCATTAGATCAGTTAAGTCATTCAGTCTTCAGACTCTTTGTGACCCCATAGACTGCAGCACGCCAGGCTTCCCTGTCCATCACCATCTCCCAGAGTTTCCTCAAACTCATGTCCATCTAGTCAGTGATGCCATCCAACCATCTCATCCTCTGTTGCCCTCTTCTTCTCCTGCCCTCAATCTTTCCCAGCATTAGGGTCTTTTCTAATGAGTCAGTTCTTTGCCATCAGGTGGCCAAAGGATTGGAGTTTCAGCTTCAATATCAGTCCTTCCACTGAATATTCAGGACTGATCTCCTTTAGGATGGACTGGTTGGATCTCCTTGCAGTCCAAGGGACTCTCAAGAGTCTTCTCCAACACCACAGTTCAAAAGCATCAATTCTTCGGCGCTCAGATTTCTTTAT
>NW_011492827.1:0-2433 GCF_000754665.1 Bison bison bison | reverse complement strand
AGTTGGCTTAAAGCTCAACGTTCAGAAAACGAAGATCATGGCCTCTGGTCCCACCACTTCATGGCAAATAGATGGGGAAACAGTGGAAACAGTGTCAGACTTTATTTTGGGGGACTCCAAAATCACTGCAGATGGTGGTTGCAGCCATGGAATTAAAAGACGCTTACTCCTTGGAAGAAAAGCTATGACCAACCTAGATAGCATATTAAAAAGCAGAGACATTGCTGACAAAGGTCCGTCTAGTCAAGGCTATGGTTTTTCCAGTGGTCATGTATGGATGTGAGAGTTGGACTGTGAAGAAAGCTGAGTGCCAAAGAATTGAGGCTTTTGTTTTTTGTTTTTACAATTAAGGTTTTTGAACTGTGGTGTTAAAGAAGACTCTTGGGAGTCCCTTGGACTGCAAGGAGATCCAACCAGTCCATCCTAAAGGAAATCAGTCCTGAATATTCACTGGAAGGACTGATGCTGAAGCTGAAACTCCAGGCCTTTGGCCACCTTATTCAAAGAGCTGACTCATTTGAAAAGACTCTGATGCTGGGAAAGATTGAAGGCGGGAGGAGAAGGGGACAGCAGAGGATGAGATGGTTGGATGGCATCACCAACTCAATGGACGTGAGTTTGAGTAAATTCCAGGAGTTGGTGATGGACAGGGAGGCCTGGCGTGCTGCAGTCCATGGGGTCGCAATGAATCAGACCGAAATGAGCGACTGAACTGAACTGAATCCTAGTGCAAGGTGATTAGACAGATTAGGAAGCAAGCTAAAGCTACAGATTTCAACCAATACAGATTTCAACCAAGCATTCGTGGCTGAAGTAAAGTCCTCAACAGACAGCCCTGCCCTCAGACTATTCAGTTGCAAAATCCAGGTCATTTGCAGAGATGTGGTAGACCTAGAGGCTGTCTTACAAAGTGAGGAAAGTCAGAGAAAACCAAATAACATTAACTCATATATGTGCAGTCTGAAAAAAACTAAAAAAAAGGTGGTACAGACGATGTTAATTACAAAGCAGAAAGAGAGACACAGATGAAGAGAACAAACCAAGGGGAAGTGGGGGGCAGGTGGTGGGACGGATTGGGAGATTGTGGTTAACATATATACACCGTTGATAACTACACAGAAATGTCAACGCATTCTAGTATTCTTGATGGGAGACTTTACCAACAGAGGAGGCTGGCGAGCTACAGACCATGGGGTCACAGAGAGTCGGACACAACTTAGGGACTGAACAGCAGCAATCACCTCACAGATGACAACAACATAAAATAGATAGCTAATGAGAATATATTGTGGAGCACAGGGGACTCTACTCAATATTCTTTGATAATCTAAATGGGAAGGAAATCTAAAAAAGAGTGTATGTATGTATAACTGATGCACAAATGGGAAGGAAATATAAAAAAAAAGTGTGTGTGTGTGTGTGTGTGTATGTATACATATATATATATATATGGACTTTGCTAGTAGCCCAGATGGTAAAGCGTCTGCCTGCAATGTGGGAGACCCGGGTTCAATCCCTGGGTCGGGAAGATCCCTGGAGGAGGAAATGGCAGCCCACTCCAGTATTCTTGCCTGGTAAATTCCACGGACAGAGGAGCCTGGTAAGCGACAATCCATGGGGTTGCAGAGTGGGACCCAACTGAGCAACTTCATTCACTCAGTCATACATATATAAACAGTTGATTCACTTTGTTATACAGTAGGAACTAACACAGGATTGCAAGCCTACTACAGCCCAGTAAAAAGCAAACACAACAAAGTCAACAGACAGCCCTGCCCTCAGGCCATCTCTTGCAATATCTGGGGTCCACAGGAGTCTTCCAGCCCTCTAGGACCAAGCCAGCGTCGTGGGATTCCAGAGCAGGGACCAGGGAGGCTCCTAGGTCAGATGGAACGGGGGCCCCTGGGGTCGGCCACCACGGTGGCGCCCACGGCCAAGATGTGGCAGCCAGAGATGACGTGGACAGTACCAGCTAGAGCCACGAGTTCAGGAAAGGGACAGGGGGACAAAGCTGATGCCAGTGACCAGGAAAGTCCAACAAGCATGCACTGGTCCCCTCTCGTCCAGCATCCAGGCTTCCAAAGGTACCGCTCTCCTCCGTATCCCTGGAGAACAGGCAGAGGATAGAAGGCTGAGCGTCGGGCTTCCCTGGTGGCTCTGTGGTTCAGAATCTGCCCGCCCATGCAGGCCACCACGGGTTCTATCCGTGGTCCTGGAAGGTCCCACACACCCAGGAGCAAGCAAGCCTGTGTGCCACAAGTACTGAGCCTGAGTACAGAAAACACTGAGTCGTGTGCACCCCAGAGTCCACACTCCTCAACAAGAGAAGTCAGGGCAAGCAGAACCCCACGTACCGCAACTAGAGAGGGGCCCCTGCTCACCAAAAACAGAGAAAGCTCACATGCACCAACGAAGACCCACCATATCCAAACG
>NW_011492826.1:15379-15785 GCF_000754665.1 Bison bison bison | reverse complement strand
CACTGCAGATGGTGACTGCAGCCATGAAATTAAAAGACACTTACTCCTTGGAAGGGAAGTTATGACCAACCTAGACAGCATATTCAAAAGCAGAGACATTACTTTGCCAACAAAGGTCCATCTAGTCAAGGGTATGGTTTTTCCAGTAGTCATGTACAGATGTGAGAGTTGGACTGTAAAGAAAGCTGAGAGCCAAAGAATTGATGCTTTTGAACTGTGGTGTTGGAGAAGACTCTTGAGAATCCCTTGGATAGCAAGCAGATCAAACCAGTCCATCCTAAGGGAAATCAGTCCTGAATATTCATTGGAAGGACTGATCATGAAGCTGAAACTCCAATACTTTGGCTACCTGATGCGAAGAGCTGACTCATTTGAAAAGACCCTGATGCTGGGAAAGATTGAAGGC
>NW_011492826.1:14321-15279 GCF_000754665.1 Bison bison bison | reverse complement strand
CAATGAACTTAACCATTTCTTCTATGTTGTGCGCTTGATTGGTGTTTAATTTTTCATGGTGACCTCTTATGATGCTTTGTATTTCTCAGGTGTTAGTTGTAATATATTCTTTCATTTCTGATACTATTTATTTGAGCCCTCTCTTTTTTGCCTTGATGAGTTTGCCTGAAGATTTATTTACTTTATTTTTTCAAAGAACCAGCTCTTAGTTTCATTTATCTTTTACATTGATTTTAAGGCTCTGTTTCATTTTATTCTGCTCTCAAATTATGACTGTTTTCCTTCTACTCAGTTTGGTTTTCTTTGTTCTTATCTTTCTAGTGTAAGATCTTATCTTACACTATCTTATCTTATCTTTAGGTGTTTATTTAGGTTATCTTTAGGTTGTTTATTTGAGACTTTTTTCCTTGTTTCCTGAGATAGACTTCCATCACTATAAACTTCCTTCTTAGGAATGCCCTTGCTGGTGTCTCATAGATTCTAAATCACTGTGTTTCCATTTTGATTTATCTTCAAGTATATATATATATATTTTTTTTTCATATTTTGACTTCTTCAATGACCTAATCATTGTTTAGTAGCATATTGTTTCAGTTCAGTTCAGATCAGTTGTTCAGTCATGTCTGACTTTTTGCAACCCCATGGACTGTAGCATGCCCAGCTTCCCTGTCCATCACCAACTCTCAGAACTTACTCAAACTCATGTCCATTGAGTCAGTGATGCCATCCAACCATCTCATCCTCTGTCGTCCCCTTCTCCTCCTGCCTTCAATCTTTCCCAGCATCAGGGTCTTTTCAATGAATCAGTTCTTCGCATCATGTGGCCAAAGTATTAGAGTTTCAGCTTCATCATCAGTCCTTCCAATGAATATAAAGGATCAATTTCCTGTAGGATGGACTGGTTTGATCTGCTTGCAGTCCAAGGGACTCTCAAGAGTCTTCTCCAACACCACAGTTC
>NW_011492826.1:10707-11744 GCF_000754665.1 Bison bison bison | reverse complement strand
TTTCACTGTGTTCATATATTCTTCCAAGTTCACTGAGCATCTTTATGAGCATTACCTTGAATTCTTTATTGGGTAGATTGCTTATGCCCACTTTGTTTACTTCTATTTTTGAGGGTTTTGTCTTATTCATTCATTTAAAACATATTCCTGTCTCCTCATTTTTCCTAAAACTCTATGTTTCTCCACAGTAGGTAGGGTGGTTACATTTCTCTTTTGGAGAGGTAGCCTTACATAGGAAATGTCTTGTTAGGCCCAGCATTGCACTCTTCTCGGTCACCAGAACTATATGCTCTAGTTTGCTTCTTGTGTGTGCCCTTCTGCTTTAGTGGGGCTTACTACTGTGGACACAATGGTAGGTGGAGCTGCTCCCAGCCTGTTTGGTTCCAGGCCCTGTATCTAGCAATGGTTGCTGACCTGCTGGTGGGTGAGGTTGTGTCCTGGCATGGCTGGCTTCATGACCCATGGGATCCTGGGTGTGTTGCAGGCCTGCTGATAGGCGGGGCCAGGGTCCAGCACAGTTGTGTAAATAGCTAGGGATGTTCTGGGGCTTGTGCTGTATTGTTGGTGGCTAGAATCGAGTCTCATGGTTGCCGATTGCTGGACTCCTTAGGGTCCAGGACTGGTGTGGGTCCTTTGCTTAAATTACTGTTTTTCCATATATTAGGGGAATAATTAAGGAATATTCTACAATTTTGCTTTTGGCTCACTGGTAATTTATCCATTAAAAATTTTTTTTTTTGCTCTCACAAATCCAAGTTTTGTATTAATATTGTAGAACTTTAAATTCATCTAATAATTATTTCGTAAATATTTGCTTTAGACAAAATTATAATACAGATGCAGTCAAACAGTTTCTTGATAGAAAGCTACATGGAGAAAAAATAAAAAATTAACTTTAAACAGTCAACCTTATTCTTCAAATTTACATATATTTTGATCTTTCCAAATAATATTTGAATTGAAAAATTCCTGATCTTTTGAGAATTTAAATTTTGTGCATTATGGTTTTTCTAGATTACTTGAAGAACAATTTTTTC
>NW_011492826.1:9661-10564 GCF_000754665.1 Bison bison bison | reverse complement strand
TGAAAATACCAATTCTTAGTTTCTAAAAGGAAAAAAGCAAATATTGATGTTTAGCTATACCTGAACCAAAGTATTATTGCATAAATCAAAACATAAAAGGTTTTGAGACTTCCCTAGTGGTCCAGTCTTTAAGACTCCACCCATGCCACTCCAGAGGGCACAGTTTCAATCTCTGGTCAGGGAATTAAGATCCCACATGCTGTGTGGTGCAGCACCCTGCCCCTAATCCAAAATAAAAAATTTACAGCTCAAAACCATAATGTTTGACTTATCTGGTGTGTTTCATATAATAAAATTGATGTTACTAAATAGTCATGATTCTAATTAAAGGCTTTGTTGATTACTCCTGTGAAGATATAACAAAGTCTCAATGTGATGTGTTCTTTGAATGTAGCAAGAAGCAAGTAATTCTGTAAGATATTGCTAAGTAACTTCTTGCATCACAAGAGGAAATTGGCAGAACTCTGAAGAGAGTAATAGTGTTCTGTGATTTTTCCCTGCAGTCAGTTTCAATTCGTGCTATCAGTGACCTCATGATATCTGCTTTGTGCCAAAGTTCTACTCTAAGCAAAACTCCCATAGGAGAAACCCATAGAAAAGCCTGAAAAAGGCACCTTTCAAATGAATGCATGTTTAATAATAAAATCACAACCATTTTGGCAGACCCATTGGGTCAGAGTTAGGGCTGGTAGACATGGTCCACAGAAATAAGTTGTAATTTACTGCCCCTTAGGTAGAAGCTTGTTGTACCTATTTATGTCTTTGTACTTTTCAAAGTTGTATTTTTTTTTTTTTCAATTAATTGGAGCTGTGGTAAAGTAAAAGCCCTGATCTGATTTGCTGTTAGGCTTTTTGCTGACCTTTGAAAATGCCAAATAAAGAACTGCTCTGTAGGTCCAGTGG
>NW_011492826.1:9055-9561 GCF_000754665.1 Bison bison bison | reverse complement strand
TGTATGAATTACTTTAATCCAAAGCAAAATAAAACCTTTTCTGCAAGCAATTTATAACATGCAAAAATTTTGTTGGTGCTTATTAACAAGAAATAAACCAATTTCAATTCATTGACTGACTTAAGGTCCCACTGATGCATTTAAGGTTTGAGCTTTCTAACAGCGCCTTGCCCTATACTGAGATTTAAAAAAAAAATCTGCATTTTTTTGTAGCCTGAACTTGTACCTTATGGGTAAGCTGAATGTGTATTATAGAATGTCAACTTTTTAGTTAAATGTATGATATGTTTCAAAAGAGAAGCTGGCTATTTTTTCTTTGTTTTTCATTTGTAATGTCCTGAACACTGAAGAAATTTTTGAAAAAATTGCTCAAGGTAAAAACCAATTTTCTTTAGGATATCTCTGAATATCCTTCACAACCAGACTCAGGCAATGGAGTTCTCTAAACCTTAATTCAAATATTCAATAATAGTTGATGTGAGTACAACCAAAATATATTTTAAAGC
>NW_011492826.1:4044-7175 GCF_000754665.1 Bison bison bison | reverse complement strand
TTGCGACCCCATAGACAGTAGCCTACCAGGCTCCTCTGTCCATGGGATTTTCCAGGCAGTAGTACTGGAGTGGATTGCCATTTCCTTCTCCAGGGGATCTTCCCAACCCAGGGCTCAAACCTGGGTCTCCTGCATTGCAGACAGATGCTTTACCATCTGAGCCACCAGGGAAGATACATAGACCTACATGCAATTCAGTCTCTGAAAGAGAAAATTATAAAATTATACCTACCTCATAGGGTTGTATTGAAAATTAGAAGTGTTATAAATTCATGTTGTAAAATCATAAAATGTAAATACAGCAATATATTTAAATTCTATGGCATCACGTCTAGCCTATGGTAGGTCCGCAATAAATGGTAACTGATATTATTGTTACAAACTCTTAAAGGTATTTTAAAGATTCTCAAGTGATCCTAACATAGAGACAGATCTAGAGCAGTGGTTCTCAAACTAAATTGCAATTAGAATTATTTTTGGAGTTTATAAACTACTGATCATGGGCCCCACCCCCAGAAATTGATTTACTTGAACTCAGGAGTAGCCTGGGTGTTGGCTTTTTAAAAATCTCCTCAGGTAATTGTATATTGCAGCCATGGTTGTGCACAACTGAGAAAATACCAACTGCAAATCTGCCAAATATAATGCATTTGACTTTTTGTTTTCCTTTTCTGTCCTACATGTTCAGTGATAGTATTTATTAGAGATTTTGACAAATGCAACTTTATAATGACAAGACTTCTCATATAACATAAAATTGGAGAAAAATAAGGAAGATGTGCCTGTTCATTTACTTATTTATAGTGTTACAGGGATAGAATACATGGATTCTATACAGGTTTGATTAGCAGTGCTGGAGAGCATCTGCCTGTTTACACTATAACAGGGATTAAGGTGAGGGTGTTATGTTACTGTTGTCATCCTTGTTATCATCATTTCAGCACTGTTTATTGAGTTTTACAGCCAGAAATTAAGAAAGTGTGTGTATATGTGTACACTTCTCATAACAACCCTGTACCTAATTTAATATTATTTAGAGATGAGTAAAAACATATTTATGATAAATAACTTGACCATGTTTAGCAGCCTAGTTAATTGCAAAACCTGGATTTAAAACCAGTTTTGCCTGACTTTAAAACATGCATGCTTAGTTACTTTATACTGTCTAATAAAGAAATGATACTTTACCTATATTTTAAAGTC
This sequence comes from Bison bison bison, assembly GCF_000754665.1. NCBI lineage: Eukaryota > Metazoa > Chordata > Mammalia > Artiodactyla > Bovidae > Bison > Bison bison. Next base: position 5,972 of record NW_011492826.1, on the reverse strand, counting down.
CTTTCCTTGTTATAATCAGAAATATTCCTTCATTCTCTTATATGTCATCTGGCTTTGAAATTGTTGCTCTTCTAGTTTTCCAGTGTATTTTATGCTTTCTTTGTGACACTTAGGCTGGCATTCATCTCCAATTTTATCTGATATTTAGTATCTGCTTTAATTCTTAAACAAATGTAAATATGATTATTCTATATTACAAATGGTGGTAATGGTGACAGCCTTCAAAATGACTTATGCCAGCACACCCCTGAGGCTCATATGTTGTGACTATCCTGAACTTTGTTGTTCAGATGCTCAGTTGTGTGCAACTCTTTGCAACTCCATGGACTGCAGCACGCCAGGCTTCCCTGTCCTTCACCATCTCATATAGACTGCTCAAACTCATGTCCATTGAGTCAGTGATGCCATCTAGCCATCTCAGCCTCTGTTGCCCCTTTCTCCTCTTACCCTCAATCTTTCCCAGCATCAGGGAAGTCAGCTCTTCACATCAGCAAGTCAGCTCTTCACATCAGATGGCCAAAGTATTGGAGCTTCAGCATCAGTCCTTCCAATGTATATTCAGAGTTGATTTCCTTGAGGATATACTGATTTGATATCCTTGCTGTCCAAGGGACTCTCAAGAGTTTTCTCCAATACCGCAGTTCAAAAGCATCTATTCTTCAGCGCTCAGCTTTCTTTATGGTCCAACTCTCACATCCATACATGATTACTGGAAAAGTCATAGTGTTGACTATATGGACCTTTGTCGATAAAGTGATGTCTCTGCTTTTTAATATGCTGTCTAGTTTGGTCATAGCTTTTCTTTCAAGGAGCAAGTATCTTTTAGTTTCATGGCTACTGTCACCATACACAGTGATTTTGGAACCCAAGAAAATAGTCTGTCAATGTTTCTATTGTTTCCCCATCTATTTGCCATGAAGTGATGGGACTGGATGCCATGATCTTACTTTTATGAATGTTGAGTTTTAAGCCTGCTTTTTCACTCTCCTCTTTAACTTTTGTCAAGAGGCTCTTTAGTTCTTCTTCACTTTCATCCTTCACTAAGGATGGTGTCATCTGCATATCTGAGGTTATTGATATTTCTCCTGGCAATCTTGATTCCAGTTTGAACTTCATCCAGATCAGCAAAACCATTTTTTATAGGGTATTTCATAAAACACAGAAGATAACATATTGCTTTAGATACTTTAATGTATAATGAAGGCTTTGGGGATTTCTATTTACACTGAATTAAAGGAAGAGAATGGCAATTTAATTGTGGCAAGATTTGTTTATCCTGTCCTTCTCTACTTCGGTATCAGCTATTTTAATGGTTTCCAGTGACACTAAGGGGCCAGTGACACTACCAGGCTCCTTCATCCATGGGATTTTCTAGGCACGAGTACTGGAGTGGGTTGCCATTTCCTTCTTCAGGGAATCTTCCCGACCCAGGGATTGAACCCAGGTCTCCCTCATTGTAGACAGATGCTTAACCGTCTGAGCTACCAGGGAAGTCCTTTCTAAAGGGTAGTATTCAAATTTAGTGGTATTCATTTTTTATAGAAAAATATGCTTAGAGAAGATCTTAAAATTGTTTATAACCCCTCTTCAATTAGATGTAACAGTTTAGAATTTTATGAGCATACTTGTCAAGTGATCTCTCTCTCCTTTTGAGGAGTATATGTGGAAACAGAAACAAAGAATATAAACAAACAGAGAAGACAAACAAAGAATACAAACAAACAGAATATGAATGTTTCAGTAAATTCTAGGGATGGAAAAAGTTCTGTTCGTTATTGACTCCAATTCTATATACAATTGCTATTCTGGATAAATGATAGTGACTTCTTTTGTACGTTTAGGCTTTGAGATTTTTCCTAATCAAGCAGGGTAGGATATATAAATAGAAGTACACATATACACACATGCACACATCATACAGCACAGGC
>NW_011492826.1:772-1754 GCF_000754665.1 Bison bison bison | reverse complement strand
GTGGTGGTGGTGGTTTAGTAGCTAAGTCATGTCTGACTCTTGCAACCCCATGGACTGTAGCCTGCCAGGCTCCTCTGCCCAGGGAATTCTCCAGGCAAGAATACTGGAGGGGGTTGCCATTTCCTTCTCCATCTACCTGCTCATACCTTTAGTAAAGTATGCTACACACAAAAATGCCTGTTGTAAATAATTATTAATGATTTAGTACAGAGAAGAAGAAAATATTGGTATGATATTACAGAATAAGATTCAGATGTCAGTAAAATCAGGGCCTTAAAGTCAGAAGTAAAAAAAAAAAAAATAGTAAACCCCTAGAAGGACAGGAATCTTGGGGAGAATGTTCAGCTCCAAAGAAGGAATAATATATGCTTAATTTATCTAAATGTAGGTAAATGTTGGATTGTACTCTAGGAGTGACTGAACTAAAGTGAGAAAAAGAATGAATAGTTTCAAATATCACCTTTTGTTTTCCCATAATTGAAATTAGTTGGTCCCTCCTTCACCCTTCCAAAGGAAAATTCATATGCATGGCTACCACCTCTAGAACACTGAGTTTCTTGAAGGTAGAGGACATTCAATATTAATTGCTAGATTCCTATTGTTCATCAAGACTTAGCCTGAAATAGTTAAATGAACCACAGTGATGAAAAGCTGAATATAGTGCCCCAACAACATGAGAAGATAGAGAAAACCTGGACATATAGTATAGATTTACTTTGCAGACATTGTGGGCTTGGTTCCAGAATGAATATTGCAATATAGCAAGTCATGAAGCATGTTTCCCAGCACACATAAAATTTATGTTTATACTATACTGTAGTCTATTAAGTGTGTAATAACATAACAGATAAGGGGTTAATACCCAGAATATTCAAAGAATTTCTAAAATAATAACAATATTTTTTCAAAATACTGTTAATATAAAGGGAAATTGGCAGCAAAACAAAACTATAATATTTATTTTCTTCTATTTTGCATACAT
>NW_011492826.1:0-358 GCF_000754665.1 Bison bison bison | reverse complement strand
TTTCATTGCATGTAGAATTTTAAGTGTGTGTTTTTTTTTGTTTGTTTTGACTAAAGCTAAATATTTACCTATCCTATGACTCAGCTACTCTATTCTTTGTTGTTGTTGTTTCAGTTGCTACATCGTGTTGGACTATTTCTGACCCCATGGACGGTAGCCCGCCAGTCTTCTCTCTCCATGGGATTTCCCAGGCAAGAATACTGGAATGACTTGCTATTTCCTCCTCCAGGTGATCTTCCCTACCCAGGGATCAAACTCAGGTGTCCTGCATTGGCAGGCTGAGCCACCTGAGAAGTCTGTTATTCCTATGTACATATAAATCCCAGAGAAGAGAGGACATATATCCACTAAAAACAAG
>NW_011492825.1:9188-9411 GCF_000754665.1 Bison bison bison | reverse complement strand
TGCAAATAGAGACCAAAAGAAAGAAGGAGTAGCAATACTCATATCAGATAAAATAGACTTTGAAATAAAGTCAGTGATATGAGACAAAGAAAGACACTACCTAATGATCAAAGGATCAATCCAAGAAGAAGATATAACAATTATAAATATATGTGCACCCAACATAGGAGCCGGAGAAGGTGATGGCACCCCACTCCAGCACTCTTGCCTGGAAAATCCCATG
>NW_011492825.1:4701-5251 GCF_000754665.1 Bison bison bison | reverse complement strand
GATGATGAGATGGATGGATGGCATACCATTGCAATGGACGATGAACTTAGGGCGAAACTTCGGGAAATGATGAGGAACAGGGAGGCCTGAGTTGCTGCATTCCATGAAGTCTCAAAGAGTTGGACACGACTGAGTGGCTGAACAAAACAAAGCAATGATTAGTGATGCTGAGCAGAGCATCTTTCCTCGTGATTCTTGGCCATCTGTATGTTTTCTTTTCAGAAATGTTTAAATTTTCTATCCATTATTTATTGTATTGTTTGTTTGATATTGAGCTACATGAACTGTTTGTAAATTTCAGAGGTTAATTCCTTGTTGATTGCTTAATTTGTAAATATTTTCTCCCAGTCTGTGGGTTGTCCTTCTGTTTTATGATTTTTTTTTTTGCCCATATTTTAAGTTTGATTAAATGCTTTTTTTTTTAATTTTTGTTTTTACTTTCATTATTCTAAGAGGTAAAACAAAAAAGATATCACTGCAATTAATGTCAGAGTGTGTTCTACCTATGTTTTCCTATAAGAGTTTTATAGTATCTAGTCTTACATTTAGG
>NW_011492825.1:0-308 GCF_000754665.1 Bison bison bison | reverse complement strand
ACAGGGTTTTGCTTCTAAGGCTTCCCCAAAGCACATGAGTCCACCTCAGTGAGGATGGGGCATGGAGACAGTGGCAGCCAGAGTTGCAAGAATGCCCACCATGGCAGGGAAAGTGTGCAGGGGAGAAGGTGGTGGTCAGCAGGGTCACAGAAACACTTGCTGTGGCCAGGACATGGTGTGGAGGAGGAGGTTGTGTTCATCAGCATCACAGGAGCCCCCAGTGGGGATGGGTTTTGTTGTGTAGCCAGCCCTGGTGGGTACGGGTCACATGGGAAGGGTGGTGGACAAGGGAGCAAAAGAGCTGGCCC
>NW_011492824.1:25981-26420 GCF_000754665.1 Bison bison bison | reverse complement strand
GGCATCCAGTCCCAACACTTCATAGCAAATAGATGGGGAAACAGTGGAAACCATGTCAGGCTTTATTTTTTGGGGCTCAAAAATCACCGCAGATCGTGACTGCAGCCATGAAATTAAAAGACACTTGCTCCTTGGAAGAAAAACTATGGCAAACCTAGATAGCATAAGAAGCAGAGACATTAATTTATATATACCAACAAAGGTCCATATAGTGAAAGCTATGGATTTTCCAGTACTCATGTATGTGTGATTTTTGGACCATAAAGAAGGGTGAGCTCTGAAGTATTGATGCTTTTGAACGGTAGTGTTGCAGAAGACTCTTGCAAATCCCTTGGACAGCAAGGAGATCCAACCAGTCAATCCTAAAAGAAATCAACCCTGAATATGCATTGGAAGGACTGATGCTGAAGCTGAAACTCCAATACTTTGGGCATGTGAT
>NW_011492824.1:20879-22576 GCF_000754665.1 Bison bison bison | reverse complement strand
GGATGGAGGAGCCTGGTATGCTGCAGTCCATGGGGTCGCTAAGAGTCGGATACGACTGAGTGACTTCACTTTCACTTTTCACTTTCATGCATTGGAGAAGGAAATGGCAACCCACTCCAGTGTTCTTGCCTGGAGAATCCCAGGGACGGGGGAGCCTGGTGGGCTGCCGTCTATGGGGTCGCACAGAGTTGGACACGACTGAAGTGACTTAGCAGTAAGTGGTCATCATCTTAAGGATGATCATCTTCAGTGTTATATTTGTATTATTTTCTTTTTTTTATGTGTGTGTATACATTATTAATTTTTGAATTTTGGTATCTGTGAGGGCTGGGCTGTGTGTGTGTGTGTATACAAATAGACACACATATTTAAATTGATGTTATTTAAGGTCAAACTCATTCTAACAGCTCTGCATCTTTACACCTTCCCTCATACTTACTGTTTTTGGTGTCATATTTTACATAATTTTGTTTTGTATATCCCTTAAATACCTACTGTAGACATAGATAATTTTACTACTTTTTTCCTTTAATGGTTTTAATAGCTTTATAAATAACTAAACTGCTACCTTTACTGTAAATTTGCCTTTACAAATGACTTTTTTTAAAATTTATAATTGTCATGCTCCTAATTCTGATCTTCTTTTCATTGTAGTGATATCCTATAACACTTATTTTTATTAAGCTTGTTTATTTTTTCTGAACTTTTTAAGTTTTTGCTTATTGGTAAAACCCTATCTTTCCTTCAAAACTGAATGATAGTCTTGGTGGGGACAGTATTTTTCATTGTATATTTTCTCCTTTCATCACTTTTAGTATACTGTTCTACTACCTTCTGGCTTGCAATGCTTCTCTTGAAAAGTCAGCTGATAATTTTATGGAACATCTCTTATCTGTTACTAGTTGGTTCTCTCTTGCTGTTTTTTAAATAAGTTTTATCTTCAGATTTATACATTTTACTTGTGATATGTCTTGAGGTGGACTACTTTGGGATCATCTTCTTTGAAAATCTGCTTACTGAATGTGAATATCTGTTTCCTTTCCTAGGTTTAGAAGTTTTTAGCCATTATTTTTTCAAATAAATTTTCTAACTCTTTCTTTTTTCCTTTTAGGATCCCTATAATGAAAATGTTAGAAGACAGTGATTTTGCAAACGTTTTTAAACTATCTTAACTATTATTATTTGTCTTTATTTCCCTTCAGCTTGGACAATTTCCACAACTCTGATTTGCAGTTTTCTGACCTTTCCTTTGTATTTTCTAATTTACAGTTGATTATTTCTAGTGTGTTTTTATTTGTTACTGCTTTCTTCAACTCTATTTGGGTCTTCTTTAACATTTTATAACATGTTGTCAAATTGTCATTTTATCCATTTTTCTCCTGAGCGTTTAGCAACATAAATTATTACCTTGAACTTTTTACTGGATAGATTGCTTATCTTCACTTTATTTATTTTCCTAGACTTTGTCTTCTTTATTATTTTTAAACATATTCCTCTATTTCCTCATCTTGCCTGAATCTTTGCATTAATTTCCATGTGTTGAGTATACCAGTTACACTTCCCAATCTGGTGAAATTACCATCTGTAGGAGATATCTTCGGAGAAGGCAATGGCACCCCACTCCAGTACTCTTGCCTGGAAAATCCCATGGATGGAGGAGCCTGGTGGGCTGCAGTTCATGGGGTCGCTAAGAGTCG
>NW_011492824.1:17258-18327 GCF_000754665.1 Bison bison bison | reverse complement strand
AAAAAAAAAAAAAAAAAAGCATCCTATCACCTTCAGGATGCTGACATCTAAGCTGAGAAACATTTATCTTTCCTCTTAGATGTCCAAGAAAGCATGTTTCTTGAGAAAACAACTGAGTCAATTTTCTTGCTCATCATTGTATTCTTGGCTCCCGTCATACTGCCTGTGGCAAAGCAGACGATATACATGTTTTTTAATGGATGAATGGGTTACTATGTCAATGCTCAGAATGCTATTTTAGATATCTTCACATTTATTAGGTAATTTGTAATTTATGGTTTGAGTTTTTACCAAATTTCCTGTTTCACTAAGCATATATATTTTTTTAATTCCATGCATTCAGAAGAGGAAACTGTTGTAAAAGTGTCTTTACTCATTCATCTTTAAATTAAAGTTTAGTACTTACAAGAACTCCATCAGGTCAATATTATTATTGGAGTGACTAAGGTTGAAAATGCTTAAGCAACTTGCTAAATGTTGCAGTATTTGTAGACTTAAAGCCAGAATTCAAACCCATATTTTCTTGTTGTCTACCTTTAAGTTGGACATTTATGTCAACTAGGAAATAGCTATGCTGTCTCTCATCCAACTACATGAAAGATCATCTGAAGCATACATATATGAGAAATGTTCTCATCTTTTGCTTTATGTACTTGTATTCAGGTTGAAGAGATCAGTAGCTATGTCAAGAATGAGCTCAGTTACAAGCAGTAGATGTCAAATAACATGGGAAAAGATAAGTACTACATGAGTTCTCCAGTGAGAACAATCACTTTCAATTGAATTAGTCAAGAAAGGTCTCATAAATAGGTAGGATACTGCAACTAAAAGTTATTTGCAAAGCAAGTCCCAGGGTCATGCACAATATATTTGGGTCACCTTAAAGTCCTTGAAGCCACTTGGAGAATATAGATCTTTTTTGTTGTTGTTGTTGGGGGAAAATTTTGAGATAATATGTGTAAATGTAATTATGTCTTCAAGGTGTGTGTACGTGTGTGTGTGTGTGCGTGAGAGAGAGAGAGAGAGATAGAGAGAGAGAATATTTCTTCATTTATACTAAGATAATTAA
>NW_011492824.1:15795-17158 GCF_000754665.1 Bison bison bison | reverse complement strand
TTTGAATGTCAGCATAAATTGCCAGTATAAATGTATATTTTGCATTCTGTGGGTGATTTTCCCCTCCACTTATAATGTGTCAAGTGAGTTCTTCTGAAAGTTGGTGTTCTGATCTTGAAACTTTAAAATTTGATTTTCTTCAGAATTTAAGACTATGATCACAGAATACAATAGAATACTCCATTCTCAGTAGGAAAAAAATGGTGATACCATAAACTGGTATGGCAATTAATTTGGACTCTAATTCTAATCATATAGCATTGACAATTTGGTGAACTCAGAAAGCTTTAAATTATTAAGATCATTGAAACTTGGCTTTCTAATTTTTGCATTAAAAAATGTAATACCTTGGAATTTTCTTGGTGGTCTGGTAGTAGAGATTCTACTCTTCCTGGTTGAGTGACTAAGATCCCACATGTCAATCAGCATAGTTAAAAAGTTAGGAAATAAGTAAAAGCTCTTTTTTCTTTAAGAGATTAAAAAAGAATGCCTACCTCTCAGCGTCATTTTCAGTGAGATTATTTATTACCAATGAGTTTATTTATAAGACAATGTTTAGCATTATGCCTAGGTCATATGTATTCAATAAACATCAATTTCCTTCTTTCCTTGTGCTTCTTCCATCTGTTTTGTACCACTGGTTTTTCTTCCTTTTTTATAATGAATTGTTATTGTGTTAAAATATATAACATAATATTTACCACTATAACCATTTGCAAGTGTATAGTTTAGTAGCATTAAATACATTTCACAATGTTGGGTAACCATCACTACTTACTATATCCAAATACTTTTATCACTATCAATAAAAATTCATCAACCATAAGTGATAATTTACACTTTCAACATCCTCCCAGGCCCTGGAAAACTATTTTATTTCTAACTCTATGAATTTGTCATTTTAGATGCTTTATGTAAGTGATTTCACATACTATGTGTGTTTCTGTGATCTATTTAATGAAACATTTTATATACCACATTTTGTTAAGTCACTTATCTGTTGATGAATACTTGAATTGTTTATACCTTTGATTATCATGAAAAATGCTGCAATTTGAACAAAGGTGGACAGGTATCTGTTTGAGTCCTTCTTTCAATTATTTTGAACTTATATACCTAAGGGTAGACTATTACTGGGTCATATGGTGTGGGGAGTGTTTAACAGGAGGATTCCTACATGCTGTTTCTCACAAGTCCTTTGTTTCTTTTCAAGTGGAGCAGCACGCTGCTCCCAGGAACTGAGGTCATTGTGTGAGACAGGCTTGAGTCTCTGTTAGTAAACATTCTCTTTACGACAAAACTGCTTAATCTCGATCCCTTTTCTTGAGATATGGATTGTCCCCTGACCTTGTGACCATTATTA
>NW_011492824.1:14986-15695 GCF_000754665.1 Bison bison bison | reverse complement strand
CGGCTCTCTCTTTAACTTTCTTATCGTCAACTCCAGACCGCCAGGTCCCAGTCCATTAAAGGACTCCAACAATATGGCAGTTTTATGTTCACCCTAATCTAAAACTGTCAAAAGGTTTTCTAAAATATCTGCACGTTTTTCACTTTCACTAGCAGTACACAAGGTTTCCAAATTCTCCACACCCTCATCAACACTCATTAGCTGTTTTTTCTTTCTTTTTTTTTAAATTATAGGCACCTTAGCAGATGTGAAGCGTTATTACATTGTGGTTTTGGTTTGTGTTCCTTGACAACTAATGATGTTGAACATCCTTTCATTTTGAATAGCTATTTGTATATTGTCTTTGGATAAACATTTATTCAAATATTCTTGTCTATTTTTTAACTTGTTGAGTTTTAGTTTTCTTTTAAACATATTTTGAATATTAATTCCTTATCGGCTGTATATTTGCAAATATTTTCTCATACTGTGCAAGTTGTAGTTACTGTTTCCCAATAGTATTCTTTGATGCACTATAGTTTGCAATTAATAAAGCCTAATGTATCTTTTGTTTTGTTTTGTTTTCTGTGTTTTATTTGGCATATCTATAAAATTATTGCCAAATTCAATAACATGAAGAGTTTTCCCAGTGGATTCTTCTAGTTTTATCGTTTTTGCTCTTAAGTTTAATTATTTTACTATAATTTGAGTAATTTCTGCACATGATGTA
>NW_011492824.1:12438-13639 GCF_000754665.1 Bison bison bison | reverse complement strand
ATCTTTTGCTGTCTTGTACACAGGGTTATTGTTACCATCTTTCTAAATTCCATATATACATGTTAGTATACTGTATTGGTGTTTTTCTTTCTGGTTTACTTCACTCTGTATAATAGGCTCCAGCTTCATCCACCTCATTAGAACTGATCCAAATGCATTTTTTTAATGGCTGAGTAATATTCCATTGTGTATATGTACCACAGCTTTCTTATCCATTCATCTGCTGATGGACATCTAGGTTGCTTCCATGTCCTGGCTATTGTAAACAGTGCTGCGATGAACATTGGGGTACACATGTCTCTTTCAATTCGGTTTCCTCAGTGTGTATGCCCAGCAGTGGGATTGCTGGATCATAAAAACTGGAAATAGAACTGCCTTATAATTGCTTTCTTAATTTCATTTTTGGATTGCTCATTGCTATTGTACAAAAACAAAATTGATTTTTTCTGTATTGTTCCTGTATACTGAAATTGCTGACTTTGTTCACTATCTTTAGTAGCTTTTTTGTAAATTTCACGATTTTTTCTACATATAGGATAAAGCCTTTTGCATATAGAAGTAGTTTTACCTCTTCCTCTCAGTTTGGATACTTTTGATTTATTTTTCTTGTTCCATGATCTAGCTAAAATTCTAGGACAATGTTGAACAGCAGTACAAAATGTGGGCACCTTTATCTTCTTTCTGATATTCGGGGAAAACTCTCAGCTTTTACAGTTGCACTTGATGTCAACTGTGGAGTTTTTTTTTTAATACTTTTTTTCTGGTTGACAAATTTCATTTTATTCTTAATATTATAAGAGTTTTAACCATGAAACAGTTGGATTTTATCAAGTACATTTTTCCCCATCAACTGGGACATTCATGTGCATTTTTTTGTTCAATTAATGTGACATATTACAATGATTTATTTTCATGTTTACCCACCTCTGCATTATTGAGATAAATCACATTTGGTTACATAATAAGATTTTTAATACTATCTCAATTATGTTTCACAGTATATTGTCCAGAATTTTAAACATATATTCATAAAGGATTTATGATATATTCATGAAGGATAAATGTACATATATTCATAAAGGATGTATTCATAATCCTTTTATTGAGATTTCTTTATGTAACCTATTATCAGTGTAATGCTTATCTTGTGAAATGATTTAGGAAGCATTCCCTCTTATCCAATGTTTAATAAAACTTGAAA
>NW_011492824.1:9045-11953 GCF_000754665.1 Bison bison bison | reverse complement strand
GCATTGAAGAATTGATGCTTTTGAACTGTGGTGTTAGAGAAGACTCTTGAGAGTCCCTTGGACTGCAAGAGATCCAACCAGTCAATCCTAAAGGAAATCAATCCTGAATATTCATTGGAAGGTCTGTTGCAGTAATTCTGATACTTTGGCCACCTGATGCAAAGAGCTGACTTATTGAAAAAGACTCTGCAGATCACTATATATGATTTTTTTCACGTCTAGGTTGTATTTTTCACCTTTCTTCCCACTTCCTGATGCATGCTCAGTTATCCCAAAAGAAAGTGCTACCAGGTATACTAAACTCAAAGCAAAACGAGTTTAAATATAAGTAATCAACCATATCTCAATAAAAATATGTACATATATATACTAATCAAAATGATCACAAGGATCACAGTCGTGTGTAACTCAATGAAACTATGAGCCAAGCTGTGCAGGGTGACCCTACAGGATGGGTCATGGTGGAGATTTCTGACAAAACGTGGTCCACTGGAGAAGGCAATGGCAAGCCACTCCAGTATCCTTGCTTTGAGAACTCCATGAACATTATGAAAAGGCAAAAAGATGTGACACTGAAAAATGAGCCCCTTAGGGCATTAGGTGTCCAATATGCTACCCAGAAAGAGTGGGAAAATCACTCCAGAAAGAATGAAGAAGCTGAAACAAAATGAAAAGACATGCAGTTTTGGATGTGTCTGGTGGTGAAAGTAGTCTAATGCTGTAAAGAACAATATTGCATAGGAATCTGAAATGTTAGGTCCATGAAATAAGGTAAATTGGACATGGTCAAGCAAGAGATGACAAGAGTGAACATCAAAATCTTAGGAATCAGTAAGCTAAAGTGGATGGGAATGAGCAAATTAATTCATGTGAACAGTATATCTACTACTGTGGGCAAGAATCCCTTTGAAGAAATGGAGTAGCTCTCATAGTCAACAAAAGAGTCTAAATGCAGTACTTGGGTGCAATCTCAAAAATGACAGATGGATCTCTTCATTTCCAAGACAAACCATTCAACATTACAGTAATCCAAGACTATGCCACAACTACTAGTGCCAAAGAAGCTGAAGTTGAATGGTTCTATGAAGACCTATAAGATCTGCCAGAACTAACATTAAAAAAAAAAAAAAAGATGTCATTCATCATAAGGGATTGGAATGAAAAACTAGGAAGTCAAGGGATGCCTGGAGGATGCCTGGAGTAATGGACCAGTTTGGCCTTGGAGAACAAAATGAAGCAGAGCAAAGGCTAACAGAGTTTTGTCAAGAGAATGCATGGGTCATAGCAAACACCCTCTTCCAACAACACAAGAGACAACTCTACACATGGACATCATGAGATGGTCAATACCAAAATCAGATTGACTACATTCTTTGCAGTTGAAGATGGAGAAGCTCTATACAGTAAAAAAACAAAACAAACAAACAAACAAAAGACCTGAATTTAATTGTGGCTCAGATCTTCAGTTCCTTATTGCAAAATTAGGCTTAAACTAAAGAAAGTAGAGAAAAGCACTAGGCCATTCAGTTATGACCTAAATCAAATTCCTTAGGATTATAAAGTGGAGATGACAAATTGATTCACAGAGTTAGATCTGGTAGACAGAGTTCTTGAAAAACTATGGATGCAGGTTTGTAATATTGTACAGGAGGCGGTGAGCAAAACCATACCCCACAAAAAGAAATCCAAGAAGGTAAAGTGATTTTGTGAGAAGGCCTTATAAATAGCTGAGAAAAGAAGAGAAGCAAAAGGAAAAAGGAGACTGGGAAAGATATATACAACTGAATGCATAGTTCCAAAGAATAACAAAGAGACATAAGAGGCCTTCTTAAGGAAACAATGCAAAGAAATAAAGGAAACAGAAAGGGAAACACTAGAGATATCTTCAAGAAAATTAGAGATACCAAGGGAACATTTCATGACAGACACAATAAAGGACAGAAAAGACAAGGACTTAACAGAAGCAGAATAGATTAAGAAGTGGTGACAAGAATATACAGAACTTTACAAAAAAAAAAAAAATTAATGACCGGATAACCAGGATGGTGTGGTCACTCACCTAGAGCCAGATATCCTGGAGTGTGAAGTCAAGTTGGCATTAGGAAGCATCACTATGAAACAAGCTAGTGGAGATGATGGAATTCCAGCTGAGTTACTTCAGATCCTAAAAGAAGATGCTGTGAAAGTGCTGCGTGCAATATGCCAGTAATTTGGAAAACTCAGCAGTGGCCACAGGACTGGAAAACATCAGTTTTTATTCCAACCCAAAGAAGGGCAATGCCAAAGAATGTTCAAACTTTCATACTGTTGTGGTTATTTCACGTGCTATCAAGGGAAAGCTCAAAATCCTTCAAGCTAGTCTTCAACAGTATGTAAATCAAGGACTTCTACACGTACACCCTGAATTTCAAAAAGGCAGAAGAACAGGAGATCAAACTGCCAACATACATTGGATCATAGAAAATGTAAAGGAATTCCAGAAATACATCTATTTCTGCTTCTCTGAATATGTTTAATAGCTTTTGACTGTGTGGATCAAAAAAAAAAAAAAAATTGGAAAATTATTAAAGAAATGGGAATACCAGAGCACCTTACCAGTCTCCTGAGAAACCTCTATGCAGGTTTCAAGAAGCAACAATTAGAACTGGACATGGAAAAACAGACTGATTCAAAATTGTGAAAGGAGTATGTCAGGGCTGTGTATTGTCACCCTGCTTAATTTAACCTCTATGCAGATTACGTCATGAGAAATAAAAATAGATGGGTAAAAAGTGGAAACTGACAGATTTTATTTTCTTTGGCTCCAAAATCACTGAGGATGTTGAATGCAGCCACAAAATTAAAAGGTACTTGCTCCTTGGATGAAAAGCTATGACAAACCTAGACAGAATGTCAAAACTAATACAAT
>NW_011492824.1:7778-8650 GCF_000754665.1 Bison bison bison | reverse complement strand
ATAGTCACAGCATACTGGTGCATTTTCATGCAGACATTCACAGTTCCACCGCAAAGCAGGCCAAATTTGTGTTTCCTTCTCTCTTGTATTCATCCCAGACTTAGTACTAGGCTGTGATTGGAAATAGGCTGGTGTTGGGGGCCTGGGTGCTGTGACTGTAGGAATCGAAGTGGTTTTGCTGCTGCCTAGGACCTGAACTTCTTATGTGGCAGACTTCTCTGAGGAGTTATTTGCCCCAGAACTTCCTCCAAGCTGCAGTGCAGCATGAGAGGAATAGGAAAGAACCCATTAATAATGGACTTAGAGACCAAATCCACACTTATAGTATGCCTACCCAGAAAGTTTATCTTAGCTGGAGAGGCCTCCACCATTCATGTGCTGATAATTAGCTCTGAGGTTCAGCCTGTACCATACCCCAGCCCAATTTGGCTGTCTCAGAACACCTGGACTGTATCTTCTCCTAGTACCAGTTCACCTGACATTTAGCACATATCTGCCATATATACTAGCTGCCCTGCCTTATATGCATTTTGGACTGGGAAGTGTGGAGAGGTGGCAGCTACCAGTGCAGGCCTCTCTCCACCCAGATTTTTTTTTTTCTTTTTTAAAAATTTAATTTATTTTTTTATTGAAAGATAATTGCTTTACAGAATTTTGCTGTTTTCTGTCAAATCTCAACATTAATCAGCCATAGGTCTACATATATCCCCCTCCCTTTGAACCTCCCTCCCATCACCCTCCCCATCCTACCCCTCTAGGTTGATACAGAGCACCTGATTTAGCTCCCTGAGCCATACATAAAATATCCATTGGCTATCTATTTTACATATGCTAATATAAGTTTCCATGTTACTCTTTCCATACATCTCACG
>NW_011492824.1:5154-6107 GCF_000754665.1 Bison bison bison | reverse complement strand
CCAACTCCAGTACTCTTGCCTGGAAAATCCCATGGGCAGAGGAGCCTGGTAGGCTGCAGTCCATGGGGTCGCAAAGAGTCGGACACGACTGAGCGACTTCACTTTCACTTTTCACTTTCATGCATTGGAGAAGGAAATGGCAACCCACTACAGTGTTCTTGCCTGGCGAATCCCAGGGATGGCGGAGCCTGGTGGGCTGCCGTCTATGGGGTCGCACAGAGTCAGACACGACTGAGGTGACTTAGCAGCAGCAGCAGCATACTGTCTTCCATAGTGGCTGGATAAATTTACATTCCCACCTAGAGTGCAAGAGCGTGCCCTTTTCTCCACACCCTCTCCAGAATTTATTATTGGTAGACTTTTTGATGATGGTCATTGTGACCGGTGTGAGGTAATATCTCATTGTAGTTTCGACTTGCATTTCTCTGATAATGAGCAATGTTAAGCAACTTTTCATGTGTTTATTAGACAACTGTATATCTTACTTGGATAATTTCCCACTTTTTGATTAGGTTGTCTGCTTTTCTGGTATTGAGCTGTATGAGCTACTTGTACATTTTGGAAATCAATCCTTTATCAGTTGTTTCATTTGCTATTATTTTCTCCCATTCTGAGGGTTGTCTTTTCATCTTGTTTATAGTTTCCTTTGATGTGCAAAAGCTTTTAAGTTTAATCAGGTTTCACTTGTTTACTTTTGTTTTTATTTCCATTAATCTGGGAGGTGGATCATAGAGGATCTTGCTTTGATTTATGTCATCGAGTATTCTGCTTATGATTTCCTCAAAGTGTGTGTGTTTTTTTTTTCACATTTTTTCTTTTCTTTTTTTTTTAATTGTATTTTATTTTTAAACTTTACAATATTGTATTAGTTTTGTCAAATATAGAAATGAATCCGCCACAGGTATACCTGTGTTCCCCATCCTGAACCCTCCTCCCTCCTCCCTCCCCATACC
>NW_011492824.1:4657-5054 GCF_000754665.1 Bison bison bison | reverse complement strand
CTGGTGACTCGTTTCATACATGATATTATACATGTTTCAATGCCATTCTCCCAAATTTCCCCACCCTCTCCCTCTCCCACAGAGTCCATAAGACTGATCTATACATCTGTGTTTCTTTTTCTGTCTCGTACACAGGGTTATTGTTACCATCATTCTAAATTCCATATATATGCGTTAGTATATTGTATTGGTGTTTTTCTTTCTGGCTTACTTCACTCTGTATAATAGGTTCCAGTTTCATCCATCTCATTAGAACTGATTCAAATGTATTCTTTTCAATGGCTGAGGTAATACTCCATTGTGTATATGTACCACAGCTTTCTTATCCATTCATCTGCTGATGGGCATCTAGGTTGCTTCCATGTCCTGGCTATTATAAACAGTGCTGCGATGAACA
>NW_011492824.1:616-1028 GCF_000754665.1 Bison bison bison | reverse complement strand
ACACTGTTTTTGTGTTTCCTGTCTAGAGAATATCCTTTAGTATTTGTTGGAGAACTGGTTTGGTGGTGCTGAATTCTCTCAGCTTTTGCTTGTCTGAGAAGCTTTTTATTTCTCCTTCATATTTGAATGAGATCCTTGTTGGGTACAATAATCTGGGCTGTAGGTTATTTTCTTTCATCACTTTAAGTATGTCTTGCCATTCCCTCCTGGCTTGAAGAGTTTCTATTGAAAGATCAGCTGTTATCCTTATGGGAATTCCCTTTTGTGTTATTTGTTGTTTTTCCCTTGCTGCTTTTAATATTTGTTCTTTGTGTTTTGATCTTTGTTAATTTGATTAATATGTGTCTTGGGGTGTTTCTCCTTGGGTTTATCCTGTTTGGGACTCTCTGGGTTTCTTGGACTTGGGTGATTA
>NW_011492824.1:0-516 GCF_000754665.1 Bison bison bison | reverse complement strand
GGTAGATTCCCTATCTCTTCCTCTTTTGTTTGGTTTGGTGGGCATTTATCCTGTTCCTGTATCTGCTGGGTATTCCTCTGTCTCTTCATCTTGTTTAAATTGCTGAGTTTGGGATATCCTTTCTGTATTCTGGCAGTTTGTGGAGTTCTCTTTATTGTGGCGTTTCCTCGCTCTGTGTGGGTTTGTACAGGTGGCTTGTCAAGGTTTCTTGGTTAGCGAAGCTTGTGTCGGTGTTCTGGTGGGTGGAGCTGTATTTCTTCTCTCTGGAGTGCAATGAAATGTCCAGTAATGAGTTATGGGATGTCTATGGTTTTGGGGTGACTTTGGGCTGCCTGTATCTTGGAGCTCAGGGCTGTGTTCTTTGCTGCTGGAGAATTTGCTTGGTATGTCTTGCCCTGAAACTTATTTTGCCCAGAGAGGTTTACAGCATTATATGGAGAAGAGAAGAGTGAGGAGGGAGTTAGAGGTGACCCGAATGAGATGAGGTGGAGTCAATAGAGGAGAGAGTGGGCTATT
>NW_011492823.1:25491-25851 GCF_000754665.1 Bison bison bison | reverse complement strand
TTCATCCCTGGCTGGTAAATGTGTAATTCATAAAGAATGATAGTCATAAAAAAATGGTATATTTGATAAAGATTTAAAAGAATGTTGATTTTATAGCTAATTTTTAGTGAACTGTAATCATTTTTGCAATAGTGATATCAAAGATTAATGCTACAAATCACCATAATAGATGTAATAATTTAAAAATTTGAAATATTCAGGAATTACCAAGATGTGATACAGAGACATGAAGTGAGCAAACACTATTTCAAAAATGATGCTGATAGTCTTGCTCAATGCAAAGGTGCCACAGACCTTGAATTTGCAGAAACCTCAGTATGTGCAAAGAGCAATATAACCTATTGCTTTTACATATTGTGT
>NW_011492823.1:24461-25391 GCF_000754665.1 Bison bison bison | reverse complement strand
TGCTAACAAGGTTATGCTCAAAATCCTTCAAGCTAGGTTTCAGTAGTACATGAACTGAGAAATGCCAGATATACAGCTGGATTTAGGAAAGGCAGAGGAACCAGAGGTCAAGTTGCCAACTGTCTTGAATCATTGAGAAAGCAAGACAATTCCAGCAAAACTCTTTCATTGACTAGTATACTGAACTTTGTTTGGATCACAACACACAAGTTTTTAAAAAGATGGAAATACAAGACCATCTTAACCTATCTTCTGAGAAATCCGTATACAGGCAAAGAGGCAACAGTTAAATCCAGATGTGGAACAATGGACTGGCTTAGAATTGAGAAAGGAATATGTCAAGGCTGTATATTGTCTCTCTGCCTATTTGTATACAAAGTACATCATACAAAATGCCAGGCTGGATGAATCACAAGTTTTAATCAAGATTGCCAAGAGAAATAACCTCAGATATGCAGATCATACCACTCTAATGGCAGAAAGTGGAGAGGAACTAAAATGTCTTGATGAAGGTGAAAGGAGAGTGAAAAAGCTGGCCTAAAACTCAGCATTCAAAATATGAAGATCATGGTATACTGTCCCATCACTTCATGGCAAATAGATCAGGATAAATTGAAAACAGTAACAGATTTTCTGTTCTTGGGCTCCAGAATCCCTGAAGATGGTGATTGCAGTTATGAAAAACTTGATCCTTAGGAGGAAATCTGTGACAAACCAGGACAACATATTAAAAAGCAAAGAAAAAATAAATAAAAAGCAAAGACATCCCTTTGCAGACAAAGGTCCATATAAGTCAAATCTATTGGTTTTATAGTAGTCATATATGGATGTTAGAGCTGGACTATAAACAAGGCTGAGTGTCAAAGAATTGGTACTTTCAAATTGTGGTGGTGGAGAAGACTCTTGAGAGTCCCTTGAACAGCAAGGAGA
>NW_011492823.1:21056-21653 GCF_000754665.1 Bison bison bison | reverse complement strand
ATGCGTTAGTATACTGTATTGGTGTTTTTCTTTCTGGCTTACTTCACTGTGTATAATAGGCTCCAGTTTCATCCACCTCATTAGAACTGATTCAAATGTATTCTTTTTAATGGCTGAGAAATACTCCATATGTCTGTGTTTTTAAAAAATTATTTTTGATTGTGTTGAGTCTTCATTGCTGTGCGTAGATTTTTCTCTAGTTACAGCGCCGCGGGGCTATGCCCTAGTTGCAGTATGCAGTCTTCTCACTGCAATGGTTTCTGCTGTGGAGCACAGGCTCTAGGCACACGAGGTTCAGTAGTATAACACATGGTCTCAGTAATTGTAGCTTCCCAGCTCTAGAACGCAGGCTCAGTAGTTGTGGCACATGGGCTTAGTTGCCCCGAGGCATGTGGGACCTTCCCAGACTTGGAATTGAACCCATGTCCCCTGCATTGTAGGTGGATTCTTTACCATTGAGCCACCAAGGAAGCCCTCTACTTCTGTTAATAATGTATTAATTAGAATCCCTTTATAAAGAGAAATTTCATTTTTCACGTTACAGAAACAGCGTGTAATTAGGCACTTTGCAAATAACATGTTCTCTAGTACTTTACA
>NW_011492823.1:19736-20744 GCF_000754665.1 Bison bison bison | reverse complement strand
TTTTGAAGTTTACATTTAGGAAACCCATAATGTAGACAGGCCTCTTATCAGTCAGAGGCCTGATGATAAAAAGGCTGCTTCCAATTCAAACCACAGCATCAGCTTTCTCTTTGGTCTTGAACCTGGTGGCCTATTAATCAGACTTTGGATTTCTACAGCTCCATAATCTCCTGAGGGAATTCCTTAAAATAAATCTTTCTCTGTCTCAATATAGCTAAATTCCATTTTATTGTTTTGTGGAGATGGAAATTGTGAGTGGTAAATTTGAACATTTTGGTTAAGAGATTTCTCAATAATGACGTATAGCTATGGTTCTTTACATAGTATAGCTGATCCTTTAAAAGCTCATGGTGATCTTCAGTTTACTAAAGGTCTTTTGTATGAAGTTTCACAGCCATGCTATTTATACTTCATTTTATCATAAATATACTGTGTTTTCATTGTGTATTTAATGTGTGTATATGTGTATTTCTGGTAAAATGATTTTTCATATGCTGATACTTCCATCCATAAGTGTATTTGAAATACAAATTACTTTGCATTTTCAAAAAGCCTATGTAATATAGTTGACTTCCTAGTTATAGTCATCTATAGATTAATCTTTCTTAAAATCTAATAAAGGTTCATGTAACAAATATAGCTAGATCATTTACTAATATCCTATCAGAAATTAACTCTTTTAGTGCATGAAATGTAATATCAAAGGCTAGTTTTAAAATGTCACTTTCCAAACTACCTCCTACCTTTGCAATTAGAAAACATCTTTTTCCTATATGGCCACTCTTTTCTTAAGTGCTTTATACTAGTGGTCATACTAGTTTTTTTTTTGTAATCATGGGGTTTCCCTTTTGGCTCAGTGGTAAGGAATCTGCCTGCTCTGGGCAATGGGGGAGACCTGGGTTCGATCCCTGGGTAGGGAGGATCACCTGGAGAAGGGGATACTCCAGTGTTCTTGCCTGCAAAATCCGTTGGACAGAGGAGGCTGGGAGACTGCCGTCCACGGGGTCA
>NW_011492823.1:18998-19636 GCF_000754665.1 Bison bison bison | reverse complement strand
GTTCTCTAGTACTTTACAAATTTGATTTTTTTTTGAAATGTCACCATATATCATAAATCTGGACATCTATGATGTATTTGACTCTTGTAATTAATGTTACTTCGATACAAATTTCCTAGCTTTAGGAAATGGAAGCCTATTTCTAAGGGGTTGTGACATATTAAATATTACAAACTTTTAACACTTTATTCTCTTTATGGTGAAAGATGTCCTAATCAGGAAATTGTCATTTCTCTAAGGAAATGTTTGCATTTTTTGAAATACATAAAATCTTAGACAGAGTACCAGCAGTGTTTAATTGCTACTGATTATTTTTTTCTAGGCTTCCTGTATTTATTTTTACCTATATTTACCTGTATTTATTACACTAGTAATGCTAGTGTGGCTTGCAACCATAAAGTATAATTCAGTTGGTGGTGATTTTCAGGAATTATTTAAATAATGCCTTATTTGACAGGTGAAAAAAAACTATGAAAATCACATCATTAGTCATCATTTTAAATTTTATTTGCAGATTAAAATTTATATTTGATACTATTTTATGGATTACAACATGCAACTTGCTAATTGTTCAAGATAAATGATAAATTTTCAAGGCATGCTAAGTGTGATGGTTAAATGTCAGCTTGGCTGATATT
>NW_011492823.1:15741-18138 GCF_000754665.1 Bison bison bison | reverse complement strand
ATTTTCCTGGATCTCTCTCCCGGGCGGTGACGTGACGTGCTGACGGCGGGCCTGTGCCGGTGAGCTGGGCCGCTTTTTGTCAGCTCCGAACTCGGCCCCTCCTCCCTTCCTCCGCCCGCCCTACCAGTAGGAGCCCGGCCCAGTGCTCCAGAGAAAGGCAGGCCTGCATCACCCGCCACCGTCACCGACCGCCCGCACCCGGGTTTGGTGAGTCTGGGGCGCGGCCGAAGCCGCGGGGCCTAGTTCGAGTGGGAAGCCTGGTCCCGGCCTAGGCGGCGGCGCGTGTGACGCCCTTCAGTGCTAGGCCGAGCGGTGTCGTTTTCGGCTCCGAGTAGGCCCCAAGTAGGCCGCAGTTACGGCAGGGGAGGAGCGCGGCGTGGACGCGCGCTCCGCAAACGGGCGGGACTTGGGGAAGAGTTGCTTTGTGGCCAGGGATACAGCCGAGGGACTGTAGGTCGGCGCCGAGGTCTCCCAGGGCACTGCGCGGGGGCTAGGCCTAGTGAGGAGATGGTTGTCTGCGTGAGGTACCGCAGGCCACTATGTAAATATCAACAAGGGGGGGACAGAGGGGGACAAGATGGTGGCGAATCTATGCCTGTTGCAGGGGCGGTTGAGGGGGTTGCTGGGAGAGGGAGCCGCCATTTTGAATGCGACCTCAGAAGAGAAAATTCCGTTACAGCCCATGAGGGGGGGTTGGAGAGCCGGCGGCGGCTCCGGTGTCGGGCGCCAGTGGCCTGGCACGGAGGCGTTTGCGCGCGGAGGGGGCGTGCTCGCTCCCGGAAGCGGCCATTCCTCTTGTCGCCATGATGGACGGTTGGGCTCATGGCGTTCCGCTGCAGCGCCACCTTCCTGCGTTGTTTGCTGTAGTTCGTTGATTGGCTGGCTGCTTCCGCTGTGTTTTGACTGAACCGCCCATAGCCCGAGCGTGCGACTTATCGCCCTGGTTTGTAGTTCCCCGAGGGTAATTAAACCCAGTGGCCTTCACAAGGCAAATGACAATCTCAGAAATGTTCTTTTTACTTAAGTACAGTAGTTTATGACTCCTGGGAGTGCCTTCCATACGGTTTTCCAAAATTTGCCTCCCTTTTTCAATAATAAAAATGAAATTTGATGGGGGAAATAAGGGCTCACTACGCTTTCTGGGTCACAAGATGCAAGTTGCTGGAAAGCAACGTTTAAAGCCTTTTTTTCCTTAACTGGGAAACTTACTGCAAAACTGCGTTTAAGCGGTTAGTGTTGATTTTGTGCTATATGTTAAGCTTTGGAAATAGGATTTTCTTATTGAAGTACAATAAATGTGATGCAGTGTTAACGGGTTCTTGTAGTCTCCTGTCTAGAGTTCGCTTTATTTGAAAAGTTTTACGGTAATAGCTGCTTTGTTTTGTACTTTTTTTTTTTTTAATTATTTTTATTTTTCTGTTTTGTTTTGTACTTTAGACTTCATGGTAGGGCGGTTTATTGGTAAAATGAAGCACATGTGAATTTGCTGTGTACTAACTAAAGACGGACAAAGTTTCTAAAATGAGATGATGCTTGCAAGAGTTCACTGCTAGAGTTTCATAGGGATACGAAGTCCTCATTTGCAACTTTAGAAAGGGGTTCCTGAAGTAAGAGGCTTTCTATTTTCAAAGCTACTTGCTGAAAATGTGTGCAACTTTTAGGTGAGTTAACGAGTGGGAAAAGGGCAAATGTTAAGTATGAACCATGTTCAGAAGACACCACAAATTACAGTTTGATTTGAGTGGATGTGTAAGTAGGGGAGTACTGGAAATTGAGATTATTAAAAGTAGATTCATTCTAAAGTTGCAGACTGATGGAAAGCTATGCTCTGCTTCATGTTCATTTAGCAGTTCTGACTCCAATCATTGCAGAACTTTTAAAGTTGAGAAGTAATGGAAACTGGTAGTAGGTTGATTAGTGTTTTCGTTAGTAGAAAAACTACTGAGTACTGCTGCTGTTTATTTCATCTCTCCTTAGCATCTTCTTTTTTTTTTCTTTTCTGTCCTAAGTTCTAGCACCAATTAAAGTTTGGCTCAGAAATAGGCTTCTGTAGGGAACAAACTTAACAGTGGTTGAAAATTACAGGAGTAGTTTGGTCAGTTTAAAAACGAGTAATTCCTGAGAACACAATGACCGTCATATAGCCTTGTGCAGACTTTCTTCCCACTGGTGAAAGGAACTCCGTTTATGAAAATATCATTACTCTTCTCTAAATTAGGCTTGAAGGCTCGTGTATTAATTTATGAATGTTACAGACGCAGGTTTCAGAAAACATGTTTTCTAGACTTGCAACAATGGTGTTCCTTCTATAAGAAAGAGTATCACATTTATCATGAACCGTTGGTTTAGAAAATTTTAGAAACTTAATTGAGACAGACGAGAAGCGGGTTGCTAATA
>NW_011492823.1:13817-15641 GCF_000754665.1 Bison bison bison | reverse complement strand
AATATAGCCTGGTTTGTGAGGTGTGAAGGACAAACATAAATTGTAGAAGTAGTTGCTTTATATCTTGACAGCTGAGAAACAACTCTTAAGAAGATAGAACTGTATGCTGCACAGTACAGCAGCAGCAGATGTTCCAGTACAGCAACAACGGATGTTCAAGATTAAGAGTATGTTAGACTCATATGTTTAATTGAGAAGACAGGTACGTGTATTACTTTAAAGTATTTCCATTAGAAACGATTAAATATAAAATGTTTTTTGCTTAAAGGGGTAGATTTTGATTATAGGCAGAACACTTTATTAGCCAACTATTTGGATTTATGTATGTTTTTCAAATAGAAAAACATTTCCTTAAAAAAAAATCAACTGCTTTTTGTGAATGCTTTCTCTAACCATGTTTTAATTTATATGCTCACAAATTAATCTTCTTTGCGTTATTTATGCTCATTGGCAGTAACCTTTAAAAATTTTTTTTCAACTCAGTGTTTGAAATTTTGTTGAAGTAGGTGAGAAACGTAGAGGGACATTTGATGTAAAAGTTTGTTCTCTTCAACCTCATACTTTTCTTCTATTTCTATGTAGATTTTCATACATTTTCTTTTGCTGCCAAATATCTAGCCTAACATTCTGCTGATTCATTTCTCCTTAAAATTTTCTTGGGTTCTCTAATCTTATAAAAATCATTTATTTCTTTTTTATCCCACGTATTTCTGAATTCATTGTTTCCCAAATACAAAACTGTTCCACAGTATATTAATTGGTGTGTCACATAAGTATTTTTGTGCTTCAGGAACTCCGTTGTTCCTCCTTTGTCAGCTATGGTTCTTTTCCAAACCTAAATATGAACTCTCCTTTGAGATCAGTCCTCTCTTGTTTCCTCCAGTCTTCTTCCCTGGCTTACTGTCCTTTATTATGTTTACATTCTTGCCTAAGTTTCTCACCTAGCTTTTCTAGTTGCCTCTTGAGTATCTCATTTGCCTTCTTGACAGGTGTACTTAACATGGCTACAGTAAAATGTAATTTGACATCTGTTTGGTGCTCAGTGTTATAAAAGTTGGAAACCTGTTTCTCCATGGAATCCCTAAAACAATTCTTGCTTCTTGATTTCTGTTTGTGACCTTTAGTTTTCCAGCCTTTCTTCTTTTTCACATAGAATGACATAGACATCTTTAATTTCCTATTAAATTTATTCTAACCCCGGTTCATATTTTGTTTCCTTTGAAATAGTCCTACTTGTAACAGATAGTCATCCTTGTCTCCCTAGCAAAAGGATCTGGCATATTGACATTATTTTCATTAAATGTTATTTGAATGATTAAATGCAGAGATTTACATAAAGTTGAATAGTTCTGCAATTAAAATAAACTAGATTAACAGGTATGTTATGTTTTTGACAGGGTATAAATAGTAGGAAATACTGTGTCCACTTCATGAAAGCACTTAGTTCAAATGGGAGCCAGGAGTAGACTTTCCTCCCTGCTCCACTCCCCTCCTACACATCACCTGATAGAAATATAGTGAAAGTGAAAGTATTATTGGCTAAGTTGTGTGTGACTCTTTTGCAACCCCTTGTACTGTAGACCACCAGGCTGCGCTGTCCATGGGATTTCACAGGTATTTGTACTAGAGTGAGTTACCACGTCTTTCTGGGGCTTTTCCTAATCCTCGGATTGAACCCCCATTTCTCACGTTGCAGGAGGATATTTACTGTCTTAGCCACCAGGAAAGCTGATAAGAAAAAAGGTAGTCCATTATTATTAGTATTTTTCAGTGGTGGTGATGATTCAGTTGCTGAGTCACGTCTAACTCTTGACAATGCCATGG
>NW_011492823.1:10877-12800 GCF_000754665.1 Bison bison bison | reverse complement strand
TCCCCCATCCCTGGGATTCTCCAGGCAAGAACGCTGGAGTGGGTTGCCATTTCCTTCTCCAATGCATGAAAGTGAAAAGTGTTCAGTCGTGTCCGACTCCTAGGACCCCATGGACTGCAGCCTACCAGGCTTCTCTGTCCATGGGATTTTCCAGGCAAGAGTACTGGAGTGGGGTGCTATTGCCTTCTCTGAGGTTATCACAGTAAGTTCACTGAATACCAGTCATCTCACAGGTACATAGTTAAGTAAGTGGAAAAAATATATTTTTATCTCTGATAATAACTATTAGGATTTAGTCCCTTGTCAGCTTTCATATGTAACGTACAGCAGAGTTCAATTAGTTTGTCACGCTGTACGTTACATCCTTAGTACTTATTTGTAAGTGGAAGTTTGTACTTTTTGACTGCCTTTGTCCACTTCCCACTCCCCCAACTACTGCCTCTAGTAACTACAACTCTGATCTTTTTCTGTGAGTTTGTTATAATTGACCTGCAACACTATGTTGGATCCTTGATACACAATCTATAATGTTTCTGCTTAATCACTACATTTCAGTGTGATCATCACAGTAAGTCTTGTTACAGTCTGTTGCCACACAAAGATACTGCAGTTACTGACTCTGTTTCACACACTGTATTCATACTTATAATTCATTTATTTTGCAGCTGAAAGTATTACCTGTTAATCTCCCTCACCTGTTTGCTTCTATTTTCCATCTTTCACCCATAAAACTACCTCTTCTCTGTCACGGTTTTTCTTTTTGTTTGTTTGTTTGTTCATTTGTTTCTTTAGATCCCACATAAGAGTGAAATCACACAGTATTTGTGATGTTTTACTAATTATGATATTCTCTATGTTTATACATGTCACAAATGGAAGTACTTAATTCTGTTCTTGTATATGGCTGATGTGCTACATCTTAATCCAGTCATCATCTTAATCCATTCATCTAATGGATTAATTTAGATGCTTTTTATACTTGGCTGATTTAAATACTTCCACAGTGAGCATAGGGGTATATGGATCTCCTCTAATTATGTGTTTTATTTCAATAAATATTTAGGAGTGGAATTGCTGGGTCTTATGCAGATCTGTTTTTCATTTTTTGAGGAATCTTCATTATTCTCTTCATGGTGGCTGTACTAGTTTATATTCCCACCAACAGTGCGAAAGTGTTCACTTTTCTTCACATCCTTGCCAATACTTACTTGTTGTCTTTTGGGTACTAGCCATTCTGATGCATGTGCCATCTCATTGTAGTTTTGATTTCCTTTTCTCTAATAATTAGTGATGTTGAGCATCTTTTTGTGTGTATGTTGACTGTATTTTGGGAAAATGTCTATTCAGATTTTCTGCCCATTTTTTGATTGAGTAGTTTATGGGTTTGGTTTTTTCCTCCCTTTTTTTGGTATGTGACTTTTTTTTTTTTTTTGCATTTTAGACATTAACTCCATATCAGGTATATCGTTTGCAAATGTCTTCTTCCATTCAGCTAGGGACGTTTTCATTTTGTTGATAATTTTCCTTTGTTGTGAGAAAGCTTAAGAGTGTAATGTCATTCCAGATTTGTTTCTTTTTACTTCCCATATGATAGAAAATATGTGTATAAAATACTAATAGTGGTGTCAAAGTGCTTACTCCCTGTGTTTTCTTCTAGAATCTTTATGGTTTCAGGTCTTACCTTTAGATCTTTAAAAGTACTGAGGGTTTTTTTAATGTGTGCATAATGTGAGAGAATAGTCCAGTTTGATTGTTTTGGATGTAGTTGTGCAGTTTTCTCAGTGGTTTTTATGAAAGAGGTTCTCTTTTCCCAATTGTATTGTTCTTACCATTATAGATTAGTCATATAAACATGGGCAATTCCCTTGTATGTAACTGTTTTATTTAGTTTGCTTGTTTATATTTACTTATTTGGCTGCACCA
>NW_011492823.1:8374-10676 GCF_000754665.1 Bison bison bison | reverse complement strand
GTTAGGAAAGTTCAGCTATTAGCTCTTCACGTATGTTCTGTGCTCTCTTTCTCAGTCTCTTCTGAGACTCTCTGTAATGTGAGTATCAGTACACTTGAAGTTATCCAACATGACTCTTAAGTTATCCTTATTTGTTTTCATTGCTTTTTCTTTTTTCAGTTGAGCATGAGTGATTTGCACTAGTTTCTTCCAGCTCATCAGTTTCTCTGTATCATCTAATCTGCTGTTGACTCTTTCTACTATTGTTGTATTATTGTTTGGTCATTGTTTATATTTCCTGGCTGTTAAAAATTTGTGACTTCTCACTTGTGCATCTGTTTTTCTCCCAAGTTTGATCATCTTTGTGATCATTTCCTTGGGTCTTTATTGAGTAGATTGCCTGTCTCCAATTTGTTTAGTTTCCCTTGAGGTTTTACTTCATTGCATGTGGCAGTTTGGTTATGTTTCCTGACTTTGGATAAGTGGACTTTTTTAGGAGATATTCTATGCATCCCCGCAGAGCTGACTCCTGTCTGGTTAACCAGGACTATACGCTGTATGCATGCTCCCGTTGTGGTCTATGTGAGTCCTTTTGTTAAGCCAGGGTGACTGCTATGGGTCATCTGGTAGGGATGCTTGCCTCAGGTCTGGTTGCTTGCCAGGCTCTGTCTTACACAGAAACAGCTGGGTACTCAATAGATGTGTCTGGTTTTATAGGGGCATATAGCTATGGAGTATTGCAGGTCTTGGGGTTGGTGCTGGTCCATAGTGGGCAGAACTGAGTCCCTGGTCTCTGGTAGTAGAACTTTAGGTATCCTAGAGTTGGTGTAGGCAGGCCCTGGTCTGGATGGCTGGCTGTGAAGTCCCTTGGGCTTCCCAGTCTGGGGTTTCATGCTAAGTGCTGATGCACTTATTTGGAGTCAGTTCCCAGGACGGCTGTAGGCCCAACAACTTTATGGTAGCTGGTTGCCTGGTTGTGGGGCTCTGTCCCCTCCTGGCTAGTTCCTTAGCATGAAACTTCCAAGTACTGGTGCTGCCAGACTGGTGGACAGGCCAGGTCATGGTGCTAATAAGCTAGAAGGAAGATTTCAGAATGATGCTTCTTGCCAGCACCACTACTGCATGGTAGAACAAAGCTCCCTAAAATGGGTGCCTCCATTGATTATGTCTCCAGATTGAGCTCCCATTTGCCTTCTGCCTCTCTGGGGTTGTCTCCCAAGATTAGGTATCAGCAGGCTGTTCGGACCTAGGTGTCTTTCAAACTCTTTCAAACTACTGCTTCTGTTGTGCCTTTTAAGAAGGGAGTCTATTTCCTATAGCTCTATGGGTGTCCTTAAAGTAAGGTCCACTGGCTTTCAAAGCGAAGTATCCTGGGTACTTGTACTCCCAGTGCAAGAGTTACTGGCTGTGAAGCCTAATGTGGTGCTTCAGTTCTTTCTTCCTTAGTTTTGCAGTTGTGATTATCCTGCCACTTCTGGATATGTGTATGTCTTGACGGTTCTGTATATCCACCC
Organism: Bison bison bison; assembly: GCF_000754665.1. Taxonomy (NCBI): domain Eukaryota; kingdom Metazoa; phylum Chordata; class Mammalia; order Artiodactyla; family Bovidae; genus Bison; species Bison bison. The sequence goes on along the minus strand of NW_011492823.1, from coordinate 9,183 downwards.
CTTTTCTCTTGTCTTCTCATAGTTTTTACCTTATATTATTTTAGTTGTGGAAGCTAATCTTTCAGTTTTTTCTTATCAATACTTACCCTGTAAATAGATAAAATTTTGGAGTGTCTGTGAGAGGAGCTGAGCTGAGGGTCTTCCTACTCCTTCATCTTGGCTACCTTCCACTGACACATTTTTCTTAATGATTTCAAAGTTTTAATTTTATGTTTGTGTAAAAGTGATTTGCTGATTACTTATACTGCAGATAACCTTCTTTCAGTTTGTGAGTTTCTTTTAGCTTTGTTTCTAACATTTTGTTGAGTGGAACTTAATAGATAATTTTGAAGAAATCTTGGGTAACTTTTGTTTTTTCCATCTTCAATAAATTTCCTGCCTGCCACAGCTCTTTAAAGTTTTCTTTTAAAAAAGTATGTATAGATTATTAGCATATCTAGAAAATTTTTTTGATATTTTTGATGTTAGATTCTATTTTTTTTTAAAGCAGTAACCTTTCTGCCACTGATTTGTAATTCAAGTATAAAATTCCTCTAGTTTGGTGCCATTGATCTGTTCATATCTGTACACAATGTTTTTAAAACTAATTTTGTAATAAAATCTTACTATATATTTTTTTCAGAATTGTTTTAGTTGTCTTTCTCCTTTACCTTTTTCAATTGAAAAAATTACTAGTTTTTTGTATTTGCAACAAATTTATAGTGTATATGAGCACATGTATGCCTTTAATGAAAGTGACTTGTCTGTTTCCATCAGTTCAGTTCAGTCGCTCAGTCATGTCCGACTCTTTGTGACCCAGCCGACTGCAG
>NW_011492823.1:4428-6456 GCF_000754665.1 Bison bison bison | reverse complement strand
GAATTTTTGATGTTTTTATTGGGAGATTTCTCTCTGCCATCTTGAAAGTTCCTCCATAGTCTTTTTAATATCCTTTGATAACATTTTGTTCATGATTATTATAATCTTTTCTCTTGCCATTAAACACATACTGTGTCAGCACTGTTCTTTGGTTGTGGTTTAAGTCACTTAGTCATGTTCTACTCTTTGATTTTTATGGACTGTAGTCCCCCAGGCTCCTGGGTCCGTGGAATTCCCCAGGCAAGAATACTGGAGTGAGTTGCCGTGCCCTCCTCCAGGGTATCTTTCCTACCCAAGGATCAGATCTGTGTCTCTGGCAAATTCTTTACTTTTTGAGCCACCAAGGATGCCTCCCATTACTAGTACAGTTTTTCAAATTCATATATTAACTCCCTATGATAATGTCTGTGGCCTGCATTGTTTCTGGCCAAGCTGCACCTTGAAGGGTCCTTGTTCTCAGACCAAGGGTTTGAGCTTGGACCCTTGGCACTGAAAACATAAAGCTGGGTGTTCTCAGTACATAATATTTTGTCCTAAATTTGATGAAAAAGTTTGAAACTCAGGGCATTGAAATGCTTAATCTTAGTGGAGGTAGAGTTCAATTTTATCATCTGGCTCCAGAATCTAAATTTATGCTGCTTAAAGGTATACCATGCTATATGTTGGTTTTATAGGTATCTTGCAAACCTTTGTTAACTATATTTTTTATAACAGTGTATTCTTAGGGAATAGTTATATAGCCTATAACTGTCACAGAGTTAGGGAATAGCAGTTTTTTAAATGTATTAATTTCTGGTTATAATTTATAACAGTTTTGATGAGCGAAAATTAATTATGCAACCTTGTAGTATTACATGCATGAATGCATTGCAGATTCTGAGGTCTCTTTCCCCCTTAAAGGTCAACATCTCTGAAATTGAAATGTGTTTTACAGTTGATATGGTCTTACAATCATTGCGGTTCAAAAATCGTACATGATATACTTTATCACAACCCTCAGTATTCAGAAACTGTTCATTTTGTATCTCTTCATTGGAAAATAGCTATCTGCTGCTACCTGTCAGATAGTTATCACTGAAAGTAGAATAAATTGCTGTTCGAAGAGTTTAAAGAAGTTAAAAAGCAGTAAGTGTGGTTTCATTGTTTCATACTTCAGTCAGTGTATCATATGATACAATGATAATATATTGTCTTTTTATTACAAAATTTCCAGTTTGAATGGTAACTGCTTAACTTCAGCAAAAATGATGATTTTAGTCAAAAAATATAGTGCTATCATTAAAGTTTATGACTTTGACATGAAAGGAAGTTCAACAAATGATACTTAAGGAGTATTTATGAACATTGTTGTCAGGAGAACGTTATTTTTAAACATGAATATTGAATAGCTTTGAGCAGAAAGGGTAGCCAGAGTAGGACCCTGAATGAGATGTGAAAAAGTTTTAATATTCTAAATGAATTTATTTACGTTGTTAATTTTTCACACACTGAACTCCCAATATGTATTATAAAATTTTAAGCTATGATAAATTTATATCAGTTTACTTAGCAGTAGTTTTTCTTAGTGGTGTGTAAAGTCATAGTTCATCTAATATTTGAGAGTATTTGTAGAGTCTGTGACATCCAATGTAATACTAGTTAATGCTTTTGTTGTAGGAAGGGGGGCCCCCTTCAGGGCCCCAAGAATGGGCTTTTGTCTAACAGTAGGAAAAAAATGTCTCAGGAGACATGTGCCGACAAAGCAAAAGACTCTTGGAAAAGGGCACCTAGGTAGAGAGCAGCAGGGTAAGGGAGCCCAGTAGAACTGCTTTGCACATGGTTCAGTCTCAGGTGTTTGGTGATGGGGTATGTTTCTGGATTCTGGGCAATCATTTTGACTCAGAAGCCTTCCTGCTGCTGCTTCTGCTAAGTCACTTCAGTCATGTCCGACTCTGTGCGACCCCATAGACGGCAGCCCACCAGGCTCCCCCGTCCCTGGGATTCTCCAGCCAAAAACACTGGAGTGAGTTGCCATTTCCTTCTCCAGTG
>NW_011492823.1:0-378 GCF_000754665.1 Bison bison bison | reverse complement strand
TTAGAGGAGGTGGCAAGGGTCTGATTTTTGAATTATTTGTTAGATAGGTATCAGAACTGGGGGTGGTAGAGAATGCACTTGAGTAAGGTTTCCAGATTATCTCTTTCAAAATGGGTACTTTAAGAGTTCGTAGTTTTCCAAACCTGAGAGTCAGGGAGTATTATTTGGTCCTGATCAATCTGGAAACACCCATGTCTCCCAGCCCTGGTTGGCATATCAGTAATGTTCTTCTGGGATATAATTTGGAGTCGTAGGGTTTCCTTGGGGGGGGGGGAAGGGGGCAGATAGCAGTGATGGGGTAGCTTCCCTAGAGGCTTGTTTGGCCTCTTGATCAGCTTTCTTATTTACTGGGCCTCCTTTTCTTGTCCCTTTTGATGA
>NW_011492822.1:9623-10156 GCF_000754665.1 Bison bison bison | reverse complement strand
TTCTAGATTGTCCAGTTTTTCATTTACAACTATTCATAGTATTACTTTATGATTATTTGTATTTCTGTGATATCAATAGTAACTTCATTTAGATCTTCTCTTTTTTTCTAGTGAGCCTGACTAAAGGTAAGCCTTTAGTCAAACTGTCTTTGTCTTTAAAAAAGGTAGTCAAACTGTCTTTGTCTTTAAAAAAACAGCTCTTTGTTTCAATAATCTTTCAAATCGGGCAGAGGTCTCTATCTTATTTATCTCTTCTCTGATCTTTATTGTTTCCTTCCTTCTGATGACTTTGAGTTTTGTTTGTTCTTTTTCTAATTTCTTTAGATGGTAGGTTAGGTTGTTATTTGAGATTTTTTGTTTTTTTCTTTTTTGGTTCCTTGAGGTATGCTTTTATGAACATAAACATCCCTCTTAGAACCATTTTGTTGAATCAAATAAAATTTGGAAAGTTGTGTTTTTATTTTTTGTCTCAAAGTATTTTCTGATTTCCTTTGATTTCTTCATTGATCTATTGGTTGTTTAGTAACATATTG
>NW_011492822.1:4699-5480 GCF_000754665.1 Bison bison bison | reverse complement strand
GCTCCTGGAGTTGGTGATGGATAGGGAAGCCTGGCATGCTGCAGTTCATGGGGTCACAAAGAGTTGGACATGACTGAGCAACTTAACTGACTGACATTTATTTGACTTCACCAAATATTCATTGCAGCTCATGGGATCTTTATGTGTGGCATGTGAACTCTTAGTTGCTGCATATGGAATCTAGTTCCCTGACCAGGGGATGGAACCTAGGACCCCTGCACTGGGAATTCAGAGTCTTAGCCACTGAGACCACCAGGGCAGTCTCTACACCTTCTCTTTAATATTTTTCTTTGATCTCCAAAATGGCATTCTCATGTTTTTTCTTCAGCTTCATTGACAGCTTCTTCTCACTGCCCTTTCTATTTTCCACTATGGTAGGTAACCTCTTAACATTGGCATGCTCCAGAGTTCAGTCCTAATTTCTCTTGTCTGTCTATACTTACTCCCTTGCTTATATTAGTCTTGTGGCCTGGTGGTACAAAGTAAACAAGATATTTATACCCATAGTAGAAATGTATATTTAGTAGGCAGAAAGACATCTACCCAAATCCCAGATTGTTACTATAAAATTATATAAATATTGCAGTGAAATATATTTTTTAAAAAGGAATGTAAAAAGAGTATCTTTGAATAAATATGTAGTTTGAATAGTTTCACAGGATACCATGGAAGTAAAACCCCTCAGGTTCAGGATCAGATTGGATGTACCTCAGTCCAGTTCAGTTCAGTTGCTCAGTCATGTCTGACTCTTTGCAACCCCATGAATCACAGCACGCCAGGC
>NW_011492822.1:0-511 GCF_000754665.1 Bison bison bison | reverse complement strand
AGATTAGAGAGCTGAAATTCTTTGAGATTTTTAAAGTTTTAGAAAAGTGAATTTGCTATAATGATATTAAAAGCTCAGAGAATGAACAGGAAACTGGATGGTTGTGCTAGGAATAACCAAAAGTGATGGCATAGCATGATTGGTCTGATAAGGATACTAGCACCTGGTTTTCTTAGACCTCAGACATTTTCAGTCTTGTTCCCCAATGATTATGATCCAAAATATAACCACAGAGCATTAGATTATTTTAACTTAGCTCAAGATATGCCTGCCTCTTCGTTAGAGGAGAAATCCCATGATTTAAGTAGATTTCATATAAAGGGCAATAATACTTCTTTAAAAAGAAACTGGACCTTTCTCCAAAGAAGACATACAGATGGCTAACAAACACATGAAAAGATACTCAACATCACTCATTATCAGAGAAATGCAAATCAAAACCACAATGAGGTACCATCTCACGCCAGTCAGAATGGCTGCTATCAAAAAGTCTACAAACAATAAATGCCTG
>NW_011492821.1:14629-14944 GCF_000754665.1 Bison bison bison | reverse complement strand
AATGAGGTGGATGAAACTGGAGCCTATTATACAGAGTGAAGTAAGCCAGAAAGAAAAACACCAATACAGTATACTAGCACATATATATGGAATTTAGAAAGATGGTAACAATAACCCTGTGTACGAGATAGCAAAAGAGACACTGATGTATAGAACAGTCTTATGAACTCTGTGGGAGAGGGAAAGGGTGGGAAGATTTGGGAGAATGGCATTGAAACATGTATAATATCATGTATGAAACAAGTTGCCACTCCAGGTTCGATGCACGATACTGGATGCTTGGGGCTGGTGCACTGGGACGACCCAGAGGGATGG
>NW_011492821.1:11270-11580 GCF_000754665.1 Bison bison bison | reverse complement strand
TAACTGAATACCTATGTTACTAAGCCTTCAAGCTTGCAGTAGCCTCTAATTGCCTTCAAATCCAAGCTACTCTGACATGCAGTGCAGGACCTATCACCTTGATACAGCTTCCTGAGGCCAGAAAGAAGGAACTGTCCATGGACTGGAGATAGTGCTAGGTTCAGTGGGTCACCCCAAATGAGGACAGGGATTGATGTAGCCTGCAACTGCCTGAAACATTCTCTCAGCACGTTAGTGCCTGGGGCTGGAAGAGGAGGAGACCAGAGACAAAGGGGAAAAAAGGCCTTGAGGCAGGGGGTCCACTCACAAG
>NW_011492821.1:10865-11170 GCF_000754665.1 Bison bison bison | reverse complement strand
TTTTTTATATTTGTTAGCCACTAGCCACATTTAATTAAAATTAAACATTTTAAAATTTAATTATTTAGTTGCACCAGCTACATTTCTCAGTTCTCAATATCCATATGCCGACAGTATATACTATATTAAACGTTACAGATATAGAATGTTTCCATCACTGTACAAAGTCTTATTGGAGAGTACTGGTATGAGAATGCTCTACCTGACCCCATGTACTACTCAGCCATGAATTTATCACTGCCACTGTGCCAAACTGTCAATAAATAGCTGTGGTCTAGCCTGAACCCTTCTAGAGCCCTCAGGCT
>NW_011492821.1:9002-10765 GCF_000754665.1 Bison bison bison | reverse complement strand
AGTTGGATGAGTTAATGTGCCATAGAACCAATGTGCTGGGTGTCAACCCTAACATCCATTCTCCTGTTCCTACTTAGCAACAGAGCCCTCATTTTCAGATGGAATCCAAGCCATGTGGAGTAAAGGAATACATTTCCAAGAGGTGATTTATGTGATCTAGTTCTGTTAAGTGATATATAAATAGAAATGTTAGGCAGAACTTTTGAGAAATCTCCTTTAAGAAAGACAGAAGGCCATTCTTTGGTCCTTACTTCATCCTGATGCTTAGAATTTAGATGTGAAGGCTGAAGTTCTTCCAGCCATCTTGGATCATAAGGACAAGCTCCATACTCGCAAAGGATCCAGAAGGGAGCTTTACACATGGCATAGTCCAGACAACTTTACCATCTGTTCTAGCACCTATTTCTAGGGAACTCTGCCCAAAGTAACTATAAAATAACAATCAAACCTTCCCCCCCAGAGATAAACTCCTTGGACACAAAACAGACTTTAGTCACTGACAAGTGGTGTGGTCTTTGACAAATCACATTTACCTTCTCAGTGACATATTTTTTATCTGTAAAAGGGGGAGAATTACAGTAGAATTTGTTGAAGTTTTATTAATCCATGACAATGGTTCTACTCTTGGCTTATAGCAAATGTTAGCAGTATTATTAATACAAAGGAAACATTTCTCTAGTATAGATGTTATATGGGTTGTCTCTCAAAACCTCTAACTCAGAAGTATAATCCTAATCTCATTTTCCTGGGACTTTGGATGGTCCACTTGTTGAAGGTTATATCACCCTGCCAAGTTTTCTCTGCCTGTCTGCTCTAATTTCCAATCAAATAGCTCCTGTGAAAAGCATGTTGAAAGTGAAACCCCAGATATTTGGTGGAATTACTATAAACTGAGAAGGCAGGACGATGAGTTAACTTTTCTCTAAGGAAAAGTTAAGCTGAACATACTTTGTGGTCACTAACCTGCTCACTGTCCCAGTACCAACTGGAAAGAAGAGAAGAGAAAGAGAAGAGCACAGCAATTGTCTTTTTCTTTCCTAATATATTGAGCTGTGGGGTGGTAGATCAAACATCAGCACAGAAGAAAGGGAGTTGTAACTGCCAGGGCAGATGCCTCCTCTTATCTGGCTTCCCTGACTTCAGTCTTTTCTCTGCATACCTTCCAGACTATAGTCTTCAAGTGTTACTACATCTTATCACCCCGAATAACAAGATACTCACTACATATCCTAAGCAGTCCATTCTGTCTCAAGAGAACTCTGTTAACATGCGCGTGTGCTCACATACACACACACACACATGCACCAAAAACTCTTTTATTCTGAGTCTAATGAATGTTGGCTATTACCAGTTTTTCTTATGGATGTCACATCTGACTCATACTGAACTTATAATTAACCAACACTTCTTAAATTTCTTTATAATATGCTTTCTAGAAGCTGTGTTTCTCTCAGTTGGTCCTTGAATTGTTGACTTCTTAGACCCAACCACAAAATATTATATTTGTTCCTATTGCATTACAACGTTTTACAGTTACTTGCTCCAATCTATAGCATAACTACTGTGCTCTGTAAAACTGTCAAAGTTTTGCTCTGGCAAGACTATCTTAGCCCGCCATTTAGAAGCAGGGTAGGGTAATGACAGAAGGGGTAGTTGCAGTGCAGAAGCTGCTGATATAAATAAGCACCCCATTATTTAGTCTTATGTTATTCCAGTCTCTGATTTGAGAGCATCAGGAAAATGCCTTAAGCCACCTTCTGGGA
>NW_011492821.1:5432-6547 GCF_000754665.1 Bison bison bison | reverse complement strand
GAAATGACAACCCACTCCAGTATTCCTGCCTGGGAAATCCCATGGACAGAGGTGCCTGGTGGGCTACAGTCTATGGGGTTGCAAAGAGCTGGACATGACTGAATAGCCAAACACCTTCACTTGGCTGAATTCAGGACTAAGGACCAGGCTATAAGCTTCCTGAAGACAGTGTCTTAAGTTGTACAATAATGATGCACACTGATTTTGTGTATATATTTATTTACAAATTTATAAACAACTCTTATAAATACTACCTCACTTTATACACACAAGAGTCTTGAGAAGTAAGCAAGAATATATCATTATCCCATTGTACATATAAGCTAACAGCTCAGAAAAGGCAAAAGAACATATACTGTCAATAAGGACTAGCATGTAGAGGAGGTTCTCTCCTTCACTACTGCCTCCCTCAATCCCTTACCTATGGTCCTGGGCGGTATACTTGAGGAGCTCGGCCAACTGTAAGGGATACTTGCAGATCTTCTGTACTGGCGTCAAAAGGAAACCATCAATAGCAATGTCGATCATTTGCTGCAAGAGGCGACAGGCCTCAAAAAAGTGTTGGTAGCGGCTGTCCTTCATCAGTTTGGAGAGCTCCATACAGGCGTCCAGGTGATTGTTACAGTACTCAGAATATATCCAGAATCCATCTTGCTGTGAGCAGAGGAAAGATGGAGAGAAAAGGAAATGCTACTGAGGACTCCAAAAGAAATTCTGGAGATATGGAATGACAAACCGTCTTCTTATGTAGAAATATAAAAATGAAAACAACGTCAATCTTTTCTAAACTGATTCATAATTTAATAACAAATTATTTGGGAATTAGACAAACTGCAAAAATTCATATATAAAAATAAATAAGTAGGAATAGCATGTAAATGCTATAAAAGAAGGCTAATGAGAGGAGACTGACCCTGAAAATAGTAAAACAAAATATCGTAATAAAATTCGGGCATTGGATCATAGAGGTAGGTCAGAGGTCTATTTCTTGTAGTGGCAGACTAAATAGTTTTATATGAAACTTAATCACTGAGAAAAGCTAGAAAATCTGGAAAAAACATAATAAATTTCTGTTTGAATGAATCACATCATCCAGAGTTTTTAATTGTCTCCAA
>NW_011492821.1:4629-5332 GCF_000754665.1 Bison bison bison | reverse complement strand
GGGAGTATATTCAAATGATATACCAAAAATCAGAGGAATGTTAATATTAGATGAATCTGGGTAAATGGCATCTTTCATTTCATTGCACTTCACTTTATTGCACTTCACTGATATGTTTTTCACAAATTGAAGGTTTGGGAGAAAGACTTGGTTAAGCAAGTCTATCGGCATCATTTTTCCAATAGTTTTTGTTCACTTCATGCCTCTGTGCCACATTTTGGTATTTCTTGCAATGTTTCAAACTTCTCCACTATTATTATATTTGTTATGGTGATCTATGATCAGTGATCTTTGATGTTAATATTGTAATTGTTTGTGGATGCTACAAACCTATATAGCAAGGTGAATGTAATACATAAGTGTTGTGTGTTCTGCCTACTCCACTGTTCCCCTATCTCTCTCTTCTCTGGCTTCACTATTCCCTAAGACACAACAATACTGAAGTCAAGTCAATTTATAATTCTGCAATGATCTCTAGTGTTCAAGTGAGAGGAAGCATTATATGTCTCTAACTTTAAATCAAAAACTAGAAATAAGTAAACTTAGGAAGGAAGGTATATCAAAAGCTGAGACAGGCTAAAAGCTATAACTCTTGCACCAAATAGTTAGCCAAGTTGTGAATGCAAGGGAAAAGTTCTTGAAGGAAATTAAAAGTGCTACTCCAGTGAACACACAAATGATAAGGAAGTGAAAACAACCTTAT
>NW_011492821.1:0-629 GCF_000754665.1 Bison bison bison | reverse complement strand
ATTTATCTCTGGGCTTTCTATTTTGTACCACTGATTTATATTTCTGTCTTTGTGCCAGTACCATACCATCTTGATGACAGTAGCTTTGTGTATAGTCTGATGTCAGGCAGGTTGATTCCTCCAGTTCCATTCTTCTTTCTCAAGATTGCTTTGACTATTTTAGGTTTTTTGTATTTCCATACAAATTGTGAAATTATTTGTTCTAGTTCTCTGAAAAATACCACTGGTAGCTTGATAGGGATTGTATTGAATCTATAGATTGCTTTCGGTGGTATACTCGTTTTCACTGTATTGATTCTTCCAATCCATGAACATGGTATATTTCTCTGTCTATTTGTATCATCTTTGATTTCTTTCATCAGTGTTTTATAGTTTTCTATATATAGGTATTTTGTTTATTTAGGTAGGTTTATTCCTAAGTATTTTATTCTTTTTGTTGCAATGGTGAATGGAATTGTTTCTTTAATTTCTCTTTTCTCATTGTTAGTGTATAGGAATGGTATGGATTTCTGTGTGTTAATTTTATATCCTGCACATTTACTATATTCATTGATTAGCTCTAGTAATTTTCTGGTGGTGTCTTTAGGGTTTTCAATGTAGAGGATCATGTCATCTGCAAACAGTGAGAG
>NW_011492820.1:5023-5763 GCF_000754665.1 Bison bison bison | reverse complement strand
TTTGCTGTTGTTGTTGTTGTTCAGTCGTTAAGTCGTGTCTGACTCTTTGCAACCCCATGGACTGCAGCACATGAGGCTTTCCTGTCCTTTGCCAATTCCCGGAGTTTACTCAAACTCATGTCCACTGAGTCAGTGCTGTCATCCAACCATCTCATCCTCTGTTGCCCCTTCTCCTCCTGCCCTCCATCTTTCCCAGCATCAGGGTCAGCTCTTCACATCAGGTGGCCAAAGTATTGGAGTTTCAGCTTAACATCAGTCCTTCCAATGAACACCCAGGATTGATCTCCTTTTAGGATGGACAGATTGGATCTCCTTGCAGTCCAAGGGACTCTCAAGAGTCTTCTCCAACACCACAGTTCAAAAGCATCAATTCTTTGGCGCTCAGCTTTCTTCACCGCACAACTCTCACATCCATACATGACCACTGGAAAAACCATAGCCTTGACTAAATGGACTGTTGTTGGCAAAGTAATGTCTCTGCTTTTCAATATGTTATCTAGGTTGGTTATAACTTTCCTTCCAAGGTGTAAGCGTCTTTTAATTTCATGGCTGCAGTCACCATCTGCAGTGATTTTGGAGCCCCAAAAAATAAAGTCTGACACTGTTTCCCATTCTATTTCCCATGAAATGATGGGACCAGATGCCATGATCTTCGTTTTCTGAATGTTGAGTTTTAAGCCAACTTTTTCACTCTCCACTTTCACTTCATCAAGAGGCTTTTTAGTTCCTCTTCACTTTCT
>NW_011492820.1:426-871 GCF_000754665.1 Bison bison bison | reverse complement strand
ACTCTCAATATGATTTGTTTTTATTATTCTTTTTTTCCCTCATTATTTTATTCATCTAACTAGAAAGTTAGGCTTACCATATCAGACCTGGAGTTGTTAAACACGTGTTAGTGGTCAAGTAGAATACAGAAGTTTGGATATGCCTTCCCCCACAAATCTATTCTAGCCTTTAATACAATTTGAAAGGGTCCATTTGTATGATTTGACTTCATCCATCATAAGAGGAACTGTCAAAATTATTGACTCTGATTGATAGGTAAGTTCTCATTTTAACATATAGCTATCATAATCTTACAGAATTTTTACTACCATCATCAAAATACAGTTGTTCTGCAATACTATTGTCTTTGTACTGGAAGACAATTATGCATGAGTCTCTCACATTTCCACATGTCTTGCAAGCAGAGGCTCTTGCAAGAATGTTTATATAGCAAATATCCATGAA
>NW_011492820.1:0-326 GCF_000754665.1 Bison bison bison | reverse complement strand
CCACCAGGCTCCTCTGTCCACGGAATTCTCCAGGCAGGAATACTGGAGTGGGTTGCCATTCGCTCACCCTCATCAAGAGGCTCTCTAATACCTCTTCACTGATATTATCTGCATATCTGAGATTGTTGATATTTCTCCCCAGTTCAGTTGCTCAGTCATGTCTGACTCTTTACAACCTTATGGACTGCAGCACACCAGGCTTCCCTGTCATCACTAACTCCCAGAGCTTACTCAAACTCATGTCCATAGAGTTAGTGATGCCATCCAACCATCTCATCCTCTGTCATCCCCTTCTCCTCCTGCTTTCAATCTTTCCCAGCATCAGG
>NW_011492819.1:5300-7369 GCF_000754665.1 Bison bison bison | reverse complement strand
TGATAGAATTCTTATAGAGATAATAAATAGCAACAACTCCAAAATACATAAGGATTAGATGAAGTTTCTAAAAGCGCTTCCAGTTCTGAAACCCCATGCTTTTCTTAAAAGAGAGCATATTCTGTTGCCTACCCTCACTCACACATCAAAGCCTTACCACACTGCATGGTCTACAACCTGGACCCAGGCTTCCTTATCATTCACCCACTCTTGGCACCCTGCAGTCTGGGCCTTTTCCCTTCTTCCTTGCTTTACTTTGCCTTCACACTCACATGTTCCCAACACTCCCCACAACTGTTCACCACCCAAGATTGCTCAGTGCAGTTTCAACTGGTTGTCTCTGATGTCCCTTTCCTAGCCTTCATCCTCTTTGAGTTTTCTACAACAGCTGACATTATTGATCTTCCTTCTCCTCCCTGAAACTCTTATTTCAAAACCTCATGATACTGACAATTTTCTTTCTCTCTTTATACTTTCAGATTCTGAAATTGTATCCCCCCAAGGGCTTGTGTTATTGTTTCTGTGATGAAGACTCTCAAAGCTGTATCTGTAGTCCAGTCCTCTGACATATCTTACTTTCTAATACAGATCTCCATCTAGATACCCTAAAGGAGCTTCAAACTCAGCATACTTCAAACTGAATGCATCATCTCCCCTCTATGCTCCACTTCAACGTCTCTCCTTTTTTTAAAAAAAATATAACTAGAATTGATTTACTATATTGTGTTAGTTTCAGGTACACAGCTTCAGATTCTTTTCCATTTTAGGTTATTATAAGATGTTGAACATAGTTCCCTGTGCTATACAGTAAATCCTTATTGTTTATCTATTTTATATGTAATGGTATGTATCTGTTAATCCCAATCTCCTAATTTATCCCTCCTGTCTCCCCTCTCCCCTTTGGTAACCATAAGTTTGTTTTCTATATTAGTCTATTTCTATTTTGTAAGTAAGTTGATATGCATTATTTTTTTAGATTCGACATATAAGTGATATCATATAATACTTGTCTTTCTCTGCCTGCCTTACTTAACTTGGCATGATAATCTCTAGATCCATCATGTTGCTGAAAATGGCAATATTTCATTCTTTTTAGGGCTGAGTAGTATCCCATTGTATGTGTATACACGGGCTTCCATGGTGGCTCAGTGGTAAAGAATCCGCCTGCAATACAGGAAACACAAGAGATGCGAGTTCAATTCCTAAGTGGGGAAGATTGTTGGAGAAGGAAATGGCAATCCACTCCAGTATTCTTGCCTGGGAAACCCCATGGACAGAGGAGCCTGGCGGGCTACAGTCCATGGGGTCACAAGAGTTGGACACAACTTAGTGACTAAATCACCATTACCATGTATATACATACATACATATATATGTCTCCACATATATTTTCTTTATACATTCATCTGCTGGTGGACACTTAGGTTGCTTCTATGTCTTGATAACTGTGAATAGTGGTGCTATGAATATTAGGATGCACGGATCTTTGTGAATTAGAGTTTTCCCCTTTTCCATATATATGCCCAGGAGTGGGATTGCTGGATTATATGGGAGCTCTATCTTTAGGGTTTTTTTTTTTTTTTGGCTGTGCCACGTGCCTTGTGGGTCTACAGGATCTCAGTTCCCCAACCAGGGCTCGAACATGGGCCCCTTGCAGTGGAAGTGCAGAGTCCTAAGTACGGGGCTGCCAGGGAAGTCCTGTTTTTAGTTTTTTAAGGAGCCTCCATACTATTTTCCATAGCTGTGCACGAATTTCCATTCCCACCAACAGTGTAGTAAGGTTTCCTTTCCTCTGCACCCTCTCCAGAATTTATTATTTGTAGGCATTTTGATGAAGGTCATTCTGACTGGTGTGAGTTTTGATTTGGAGTTTTGATTTCCGTTTCTTAGTCAGGTAGGATCACACAAGTCACCGTGAAACAATAATACTTCTCCACTTAGCCAAAGCTAACAAAAGATTTCTGTTCTAGGTCAACCTAGAAGAGATCACGGAAGAGGTAAAGAAACTTAAAATCCATTAGCAAAGGCAGTTCAACCTCTCAAGAAACCTTGTGCTAGGCACAACACTC
>NW_011492819.1:1763-2081 GCF_000754665.1 Bison bison bison | reverse complement strand
TCCCAGCTCTTCCACATGCAGATCGTGTGGATGAAACATAGAAAAGTCTCCACGCAAGCCCTGCCACTTCTGTTCTCCAACAGCAAGGAACTCAATCTCTCTGAGCTTTACTCTCCTTATCTAAGAAATAGCATAATCATAGCAGCTGCTTTATGCAATGAAAAAGAAAATGAAACGAGAGAGCAATATTGCTGTCATTTACCCACTCTTGATAATTTTAAAATATAATATTTTAATTTATTGGGGGTTTTGTTGCAGCTTTCACAATAAAAATGTTCAAATCTCTTTCTTGCTGTCTAAGCCAGAAGACTTTACTCA
>NW_011492819.1:1323-1663 GCF_000754665.1 Bison bison bison | reverse complement strand
TCCAGTGTCTTCAGTAAATGATGCTTTATCATTAACAGGGCTCAACAGATATTTTTGAATGAATGATGGAGAAATAGTGTATGAAAATGGCTGGCACATAATAAGCAACAAACAAAATCTTTGTGCCTTTTACTTAACTAAAACCCTGCAGGAAACTGAGCAATATTTTGTTGGTGTAAGAATAAAAACTCCCACCCAGCAGAAAACTTATGTCCTCCCTTTTCACCTATCTTGTTATCCCTTCTGCTATTCTCTTAGACCAGTTAAGTGTATAATGGGAGACCAGCTATGCAGGGAGAAAAAGACATCAGATGGAGTGACTTTGGCCTCGTCACTTCTC
>NW_011492819.1:1012-1223 GCF_000754665.1 Bison bison bison | reverse complement strand
AACAAAAGGGTTTTATAAAAAATCCAAAGGACTCTGTTTAAATTATAGTTCTACTTTAGATCTAATTATCTGATGTATTTAGCATGGTCTTTCTCTAACTTCATTTTCTTCTAGGCAGCAGGGTTCTTTTTTTCAAGTGTATTCTCACTTGGAACCCTGATATATTGAATAAATAAAAGCAAATATGAGTGGAGTGGAGCTGCAGCTGGAG
>NW_011492819.1:618-912 GCF_000754665.1 Bison bison bison | reverse complement strand
ATGACAGAGCTTGCAAAAATCAGACTGAGCACCTGGTTAAACATGAATATACATCAAACACCCTCTTCAATAGTAGCACTTCCCTGCTGGCTAAAAAGGTAAAGAATCTGCCTGCAATGCAAGAGACCTGTGTTGATCCCTGGGTTGGGAAGATCCCCTGAAGAAGGGAAAGGCTGCCCACTCCAGTATTCTTGCCTGGAGAATTCCATGGACAGAGGAGCCTGGCTGCCTACAATCCAAGGGGTTGCAAAGAGTTCGACTTGACTGAGTGACTAACACAGTAAGAACAGAAGC
>NW_011492819.1:0-518 GCF_000754665.1 Bison bison bison | reverse complement strand
AAGCAATACAGTTGGCTCTGTAGCCAACAAGTCAAATTTGAAATTTGGACCAATAAAATTAACAGGCAGCCTGATGGAAAAAGAGAAATTTAAACTTTGTAGCCAACAGGCCCCAAATTTCAGATCTGCCAGTTATTGCTTGGGTGATCTTTAGGTAAGACCTCTTTGATCCTCAATTTGTTTGTGTTTTTTTTTTAGCCTACTAAGTGATCCTCATTCCTTGTCTGATAAAAATATTACCCGTATCATAGATTTATGTGGAAATTAAATGAGCTGGTTAGCTAACTGATTAACAAAGTGCCTAACTCATAATGAACACTCAAGAAAAGCTCACTTTCCCAGGAGTCTCAAAACAATCACGTAAAGATAGACTGCTTTATACAGAAGCCCCAAAGCAAAGATTAAGGATGTATACTATAGAAATTCAGAGACTTGGTCAGGGGTGAATGTTAAAATATAATGGAGGCATGTTTTAAGTGATGAGATTCTGATGCTCATATGGAGAGGAAAACCAGGAT
>NW_011492818.1:17590-17763 GCF_000754665.1 Bison bison bison | reverse complement strand
TGCTGATAGTAGTCTCTTATGATCCTTTGTATTTCTGTGTTGTCTGTTGTGATCTCTCCATTTTCAATTTATAGATTCAGTGCAATCCCTATCAAGCTACTAATGGTATTTTTTACATAGCTAGAACAAATGATTTCACAATGTTTATGGAAATACAAAAAAAAAAAAAAATC
>NW_011492818.1:17032-17490 GCF_000754665.1 Bison bison bison | reverse complement strand
TTTTCACAGCTATTTGTAAGGCCTCCCCAGACAGTCATTTTGCTTTTTTGCATTTCTTTTCCATAGGGATGGTCTTGATCCCTGTCTCCTGTACAATGTCACGAACCTCATCCCATAGTTCATTCAGGCACTCTACCTATCAGATCTAGGCCCGTAAATCTATGTCTCAGTTCCACTGTATAATCATAAGGGATTTGATTTTGGTCATAGCTGAATGGTCTAGTGGTTTTCCCTACTTTCTTCAGTTTCAGTCGGAATTTGGCAATAAGCAATTCATGGTCTGAGCCACAGTCAGCTCCTGGACTTGTTTGTGCTGACTGTATACAGCTTATCCTTCTTAGGCTGCAAAGAATATAATCTATCTGATTTCAGTGTTGACCATCTGGTGATGTCCATGTATAGAGTATGTTCCTTCTACTCCTGCTTTCTGGAGAGTCTTTATCATAAATGGATGCTGA
>NW_011492818.1:13718-14051 GCF_000754665.1 Bison bison bison | reverse complement strand
TCATTTCGATATTTGGCAAAACTAATACAATATTGTAAAGCTTAAAAATAAAATAAAATTTTAAAAAAAGAATGCTGTACTGTATACTTGAAATTTGCTAGGAGAATTTATCTTAAGTGTTCTCATCACATAAATATTAGATAACTATGTGAGGTGATGGGTGTGTTAAATAACTTGATTATGGTAACCATTTACCAATGTATTCAGTTCAGTTCAATTCAGTCGCTCAGTGGTGTCCAACTCTTTGTGACCCCATGGACTGCAGCAAGCCAGGCTTCCCTATCCATCACCAACTTCTGGAGCTTGCTCAAACTCATGTCCATCGAGTCAGTG
>NW_011492818.1:12847-13618 GCF_000754665.1 Bison bison bison | reverse complement strand
AGCATCAGTCCTTCCAATGAATATTCAGGACTGATTTCCTTTAGGATTGACTATGTTTAGGAAATTCAAAACTATATATATATGTATATATGTATATATTTATATATACATATATGTGTATGTATATACATATGTATATATATAAATTTATATATGTATCTATATATATGTATATATTTATATATATATATACATACATATATATATATGAAAGTGAAAGTGTTAGTCACTCAGTCATGTGACTAAAAGTCTTTGCGATTCTATGAACTGTGTAGCTTGCCAGGCTCCTCTCTCCATGGAATTATCTAAGCAAGAATACTCGAGTAGGTTGCCATGCCCTCCTCCAGGGAATCTTCTCCACCCAGGATCAAACCTGCATCTCTCATGTCTCCTGCATTAGCAGGTGGGTTCTTCACCACTAGCGAGTTTGAAATGGTTTCAAGAATAACCTTGGATATATGATTTTAAAATTAGACAAAATTTGATCCCATCTACTTTTTTTTGCCCTAGGGGTGAGATTTTAAGTCCTATGATATTTAGGATTTCCACCAATACAAGGGAAGATAACTTTAATGGAGGAAATCCTGGGCACTTCTAAGAATTCTTTTAGATATGGAACAAGAGTGCTTTCCTTTGATTTGAAAAACTGTCCCTTTAAAAAACCAATGTCATACATGCATAAAATAGCTTCTTTCCTTATGTTTCTCATAACAGAAGTGAATGGAAAACTTATTCTGGACAAATCAGAAAATGGTGGGATATAGTGAAAAC
>NW_011492818.1:11229-12747 GCF_000754665.1 Bison bison bison | reverse complement strand
AGCTAATCACACACTCCCAGTGTATCCCTCCCACACACCCCCTCGGCAACCACAAATTTCTTATCTGCCTGTGAGTCTGTTTCTGTTTTGTAGATATTTTCATTTATGTCATATTTTAGATTCCACATGTAAGTGATATCATGTGGCATTTGTCTCTCTCCTCTGATTGACTTCATTCAGTATGACAATCTCTAGGTCCACCCATGTTGCTAAAAATGGCATTATTGCATTTCTTTTATGGCTGAGTACTATTCCATTGTGTGTGTGTGTGTGTGTGTGTGCGCGCACGCGCCTGTATCTCATATCTTCTTTATTCATTTATCTGTTGATGGGCATTTAGGTTGTTTCCATGCTTTGAAGGGTTTTCAAATATACACTTCTAAGGGTTTTCAAATATACCATTCTATGAACATAGGGGTACATGTATCTTTTTGAATTATAGTTTTGCCTTGATATATGCCCAGGAGTGGGATTGCTGGATCACATAGAAAGTTTAGGGTTTTTTTTTCTCCTCTCTTTAAACTCCCTCCCTACAGACTGTAGATAGTCCACTGGAGAATGGAGTGGGCAAACCAGTATTCTTGTCTTGAGAACTCCATGAATAGTATGAAAAGGAAAAAAAGATATAACACTGAAAGACAAACCCCCCAGATTGGTAATATACTACTATATAATATATATAATATACTACTATACCCAATATACTACTGGGGATGGCTGGATGGCATCACTGACTCAATAGACATGAGTTAGAGCAAACTCAGAAGATAGTGAAGGACAGAGAAGCCTGGCAGGCTACAGTCCATGGGGTTGCAAAGAATCGGATATTACTTAGTGACTAAACAACTACCACCACCAAACTGACATATAAAGCATGTGTGAGAATAGAGGGTTGACTAAAATGCCACAGATAATGAAGTGCATACCTTTGCCTGAATAGCCAGGAAAGGAGTTGAATGGTTACCTGAGTCTTGAAGTAAGAATGTTTCAGGAGGACAGAACTGGGGAGTGAATTACAAGCAACAGTGAGAACAGTTTAAACAAAGGAGTGAGTCAGGAAGGTGTGGGCACTTTCTCGGGGCCCAAGATATTCAGCAAAAGGAGTCCTGGGTGTGTGAGCAAAGGAATGGCACTGTAGGAGATTTTAAATATAAGTAGGAAGCAGGTAATATTAGGCCATGCATGCCATGAGAGAACCTTGGATTTTATCCTGAGGTTATTTCTGTACTGCTGCAAGTATTTAAACAAAAGTTTAAGAAGGACAAATTTGTGATTTAGAAACACCACTTTAACTTCAGTGTGGCTTTCAGAGTGGAGATGAGGGAGGAAGCAAAGGGGAATGGGATTGTATTGTGGTGCAATGGTACCGTGGTTACAATAGGATTGTATTAATACTATGGGTTTAAGAGCATGTGTTTTGGCCTCAATTTCTGCTGCATAAGAAAATGAGCATATTTATGATTTTTTTTCCCAAGAGGGGCTACACTCTTATCCCAAATTTCTATGAGTGAGAATGCT
>NW_011492818.1:9512-11129 GCF_000754665.1 Bison bison bison | reverse complement strand
AAAATAAAAAATAAATATTTTATTTTTATTTAAAATAAATATTTTACATTTATTTCAAATATACTTTTGTTGGGTTTTCAACAAGCAACAAAAATATGTGACATCATCTGTGTTAAAATTCTTCAAAGAAATGTTAAAATAACTTTCATTAGGAATCATGTGCTCACACCTCATGATGGACTAAATAATTTGAAGCTGATCATCCAATGTACTGACATAGGACAAACAGTTCTGTGATGGACATATTCTTATTGACCTTGTGATGTGACTGTAACTAAGCCCCAAAATGTAAATCTGCTCTTCCTTACTCTTTTTTTTTGCTATGCAGATAGAAACTAATTTGTCAGCATGCCAGGTTTAACTAGCTAAGATGAAGCTAAGCTAATTTAATAGGAACTGTTCAATATCTTCGACCGACCTGACACTGTTAGTTAAAGTGGATCTATGCTGCACTGTCTTTCATTATTCCCAATTCTTTCATCAGAATGGCTGAACATCAAGTCAAATAATATGCTTAGTAGTCAATAGGCCTGACTTTTTTCTCAAGGACATTCTTCTCGTGCCAGAAACTGTCAAGTGGAAAACCATGTACTGTGAAGGTGAGAGGACACTAATTAAATGCACATAGCTCTAGCCAAAGAAGCATGAGGCACAGCTTGCTGAATGAAAACTCCACAGACTGCTGACTGAGGTCACAGCTGTTGACTTGCCCCAAGTTTCTAAGTTGCAATTTCTCTTTGATGTGATTTAACATCCCTGTATTTACATTAGGCATGGGCCCTCCTCAGGAAATGCTGCACAGTTTCAAGTGCAAATATTATGGTTCAATTAGGCATGCTTCATTCTTAGGTCATGAACTTTACCTTTTTAGCTACATGTACTGTTTTTAAAGCATGAAGTTATTCTGACCTGTGCTGGACATATAACATGAGCAAGAAATAAACCTTAGTTGGGTAAACCAGAAAAAAAAAAAATAGTTCTTCCTCAGTGTACAATGTAATGATGCTCTAGAGTCAAATTTCTTTTGAAACTCTTGGCAATATTTTAACCATGGGGATCTATGTGCTTCAATGTCCTCATCTTTAACAGGCTAATGGTAATAACTGTTCTTACCTCTCAGGCTTACAACAAACTGTGGAAAATTCTTAAAGAGATGGGAATACCAGAAGACCTTACCTGCCTCCTGAGAAATCTGTATGTAGGTCAAGAAGCAACAGAATTGAACATAGAACAATAGACTGGTTCCAAATCAGGAAAGGAGTATGTTAAGGCTGTAGAGTACATCATGCGAAATGCCAGGTTGGATGAAGCATGGAAACAAGACTGCCAGGAGAAATATCAATAATCTCAGATACACAGATGACATCACCCTTACGGCAGAAAGTGAAGAACTAAAGAGCCTCTTGTTGAAAGTGAAAGAGGAGAGTGAAAACCTTGGCTTAAAACTCAACATTAAAAAAAACTAAGATCATGGCATCTGGTCCCATCACGTCATGGCAAATAGATGGGGACACAATGGAAACAGTGATTGACTGTATTTTGGGGGGGCTCCAAAATCACTGCAGATGGTGACTGCAGCCATGACATTAAAAGACACTTGCTCCTTGGAAGAAAAGC
>NW_011492818.1:9184-9412 GCF_000754665.1 Bison bison bison | reverse complement strand
GCAAGGAGACCAACCCAGCCAATCCTAAAGGAAATCAGTCCTGAATAGTCATTGGAATGACTGATGCTGAAGCTGAAACTCCGATACTTTGGCCACCTGGTGCAAAGAATTGACTCATTGAAAAAGACCCTGATGCTGGGAAAGATCGAAGGCAGGAGGAGAAGGGGATGACAGAGGACAAGATGGTTGGATGGGATCATTGACTCAAGGGACACTAGACTGAGCAAA
>NW_011492818.1:7723-9084 GCF_000754665.1 Bison bison bison | reverse complement strand
AGTCCATGGGGTCGCAAAGAGTCGGACATGACTGAGCGACTGAACTGAACTGAACAAATAAAATATATGAAAAGCTTTTAGCATGATACTTGTAACTTAGTGTGTGCTCGAACACTATAGCTAGTAGCCTAAGTTTGAATTTAAGAGAGAGCACTTTAGAACAGGATATTCCAGATAGTCCTTCCTCTTCCTTAATTAAATCTACCTATCACCTCTATTGTAAACAGTCCACATCTGAGAACTGTTACCTTGATAAAACTTTAAAGCATCACAAAGTCAAATTCAAGTTAACAAACTTTTGGTCTGTTTGTTTTTCAAAAGCAAGTAGTAATTGCCAGCTTCTTGGATTGTCAAAGTAGTATAACTTAGCTATCTTGTTTGCACCTGAGAAAGCTGAAGAAATAGGAAAAAAAGATATGTATTTTGTGTTAATAATACTATAAGTGAAAAGGACTCCCATGTACACTGTTCATTTAAATGTTATTATTATATTTGCCCCAAAAGATTACAGTAAACATATATTAATAATCAATATTATTAATTTCATTAACAATTCTCCTTAGTTTATTGTAGCTGAAGAACAATGTCCTATTTATTGTTTCTCACACTTGATTGCATAGGATAAAAAGAAAAGAGAAGGAAGGATTTCTATCAGATTTCAGGAAAATACCTAAAAATCATGAGCTTAGTCCCTGCATTCAATCTTCTAACCCCACTATAAATAGACCTTTTTTTTATTTGCTAGATGAAGTTTGATAGCCTTTAGCCATTACTAGACTTAGTAGGTGTTAAATGTGGCAAATCACAGTGATCTATGAAAATCAAAAATAGGATTCAAATATAGAAACATTATTGAAAAAACACCCCTGGCAATATCTACCTTCAAGACATGAGGTATAGAATACTATAAATGATAAATGAAACATGATTTCAGTTAAAGAAGATTTGCTGTGCTTAGTTGCTCAGTTGTGTCCAATTATTTTCGACACCATGAACTGTAGCCCACCAGGCTCCTCTGTCCATGGGGATTCTCCAGGCAAGAATACTAAAGTGGGTTGCCATGCTTTTTTCTAGGGAAAGAAGATATTAGAAAGTTATTAAAAAGAGTTGTCAAACATGTCAGTAAATCTTAGATGAAATGGATAATTTCATGGAAATAAATAAATTGCCAAACTGATTCAAGAAAAATAAAATGTATACAGAGTTCAATAAGTATGATAGAAATCAAAGCAGTAGTTTTAAAACTTTTAACAAGTTAAACACCATATCCTAAGTGTTTTACAAGAAAATTCTACCAAACTTTCAAGGAACAGATCTTTCCAGTATTATGAGAATTCTCCCAAAATATTAGAACAGGAGGA
>NW_011492818.1:3485-6821 GCF_000754665.1 Bison bison bison | reverse complement strand
TCAATATCACACTGTAAGTCCTAGACAGTCTAATAAAAAATAAACACAAATAATTAGAGACATGAATATTTGGAAAGAAGAAAATGTCCATTACTTGTAGATGATTTTATTTCTCACATGAATAATATTAAAGAATCTACCAACTACTAGAAATTAGAGAAAAGGTTAGAAAATTGACTGGATATATAAGACTATTTTACAACTAAAAACCAGTAACACTCATCAACACATATACAAAATTATCAACAAAATATCAGAAATTGAATAAAGCAAAGTGTATAAATTATAATATATCATGACTGAGTGGAATTTATCCAAGAAATTCAAAGCTAGTTTTACATCCCCAAATCAAAGAATGTAATTCTTCAACCAACAGACTAAAGAATAAGCATGTGATCATCTCAACAGGTGCCTAAAAAGCATTTGTCTAAATTATATGTCCATTCACAATAAAAAACTAAAAATAAAATTAAGTTTTTTAACTCAGCAAACGTGCAATACAAGGGAATCCCAATAACCTGATAAAGGACATCTACAAAAATCCTACCACTAACTTCATACTTAACAGTAAAAGATTGACTGCTTTCTCTAGATCAGGAACAAAGAAAGGATGTATCTATCCACACTCCTATTTAATATTTCGCCTAAAGTCCTATCCAATGCAACAAGAAAAGAACATTCTTACAGACTAGAAAAGAAAAAATAAAACTGTCTCTATTCAAACACACTTCTGTATGTAAAAAGTACCAAAAATGTACAAAAAAGTTATTAGAATAAACAGGCAAATTTAGCAAAGACCTCAGAATAAAAGATCACTATACAAAAATCTATCAAGAGCGAGGGGACGTATGTACACCTATGGTTAATTCATGTTCATGTATGAAAGAAATCAAACCAATATTGCAAACCAATCAATTAAAAATAAATATTTTAAAAAACAAAAATCAATTATATTTCTATAAAAATTTTAAAAATCACTTATATTTCTATACACAAGTAGTGAACAAATTGAAATTAAAATAATAAATAGTATGGCTTACAATAGCACCATTAAACATTAAATACTTTGGTATAAATATAAGAATATATGTATGAATTGTATGCCAAAAATAGTGAAACACTAATGAAAAATCAGAAAGACTTGAAGGATACAGTCATATCTCATTTTATTGCACTTCACAGAAAATGCATTTTTTTACAAACTGAATTTCTGTGTCAACCAAGTCTAGGGTCACCACTTTTCCAACAGCACTTGTTCACTTCCTGCTTCTGTGTCACATTCTGGTAATTCTTGCAATATTTTAAGCATTTTCATTATTATTATATTTGCTATGGTCGTCTGTGGTTAGTAATTTCTTATGTTACTGCTAGGTAGGAAGTTAGGCATGAGCAAGAGGGGTAGCCTAGCTGAAAAGGATGCAAGCTGATCTATAAACCCCATCCTAGACACACCCAGGAAAGCTCACAGATATGCTACAATATAACCACAGAGACTTTTCCAACTTCTACACAGGTTTCCTAGTCATACAGTGGATACAAACTAACCAGAGGTGCATCCTCAAGTAAATTTAGGCAGCCAGGATTCCATTAAGTGTTACTAAACATTCTACACATATATGCATCTGATTATAACAGATTGAATTAATGGAAGACATATACAAGAGAGCCTGCTGTTATATAACTTGCAATTGTCCCTTGAGCGTATGCCCATTTGCATTCCCTTTCATTGATTAGTGGTGGGTACAAGCCCTATTTTTGTACAGGGCACAACCAAAAGGAGGAGACAGTAAGTATAAAAAAGGGGAAGCCAAGTGGAAATTTGGATCACATTCCTTTAGGGTTGGCCTGCTCCCATGCCTTGGGAGTGTCTCTATAATAGAAAATCTGTCTGCCTGAGTTGAACTGAGCTGTAATCTTTCTGTTGTTTTAAACCCTTTAGTTTGTCACTGCAAATTTTTGTTCCAATGAGACAAGAACTGAGGAAGAGAAATACACTGACCTGACCCTACTATTGTAAAAAGATTATGACTCATTAAAAGTGGTTAGCATTTTTTATCAATAAGGTATTTTAAACTAATGCACGTACATTTTTAAAGACGTAGTTGTATTATTCCACACTTTAAATAGACTATAATATGGCGTGATGAACTTTTATATAGACTAGAAAACCAAATAAAAATCACATGACTTGGTATATAGTGATATTTACTTTATTAGACTGGTCAGGAACCAAAACCACAATATCTCTGAGGTATATTTGTGTACTGTGTTCATGGATTGCACCATTCTATAATGGTAAGACATAAAGTGATCTATGAATTGAACAGAATTTCAATAAAAATTACAAGAGGAATTTTTATAGAAACGGAAGCTAAAATTAATATTTAAAAGCAAAGCAACTACCAGAGGAAAAACAATTTTGAAATATACAGAATTTTTAAATTTGCTTTATCCAATTTCAAGACTTACTACAAAGCTACAGTAATCAAGACAGTGTTGTGGGGAATTCCCTGATAGTCCAGTGGTTAGGACATGGCACTCTCACTGCTTCTTGGCGTGACCAAAAAGAATGTGTTGGAGAAATAAAATAGAAGGCTTCAGTGGCAAAAGAGCAGAGCAGGTCTCTGATCTGGCTTCTAACCTGCCTGGACACTGCCCTAACTGGGAGTGACAGGGAGTGACTGCCTGTTGTGAGAGCAAGACTTACAGAACCATAAGTAAGATGGAGGAAGAATTTTGAGATTTTTGAGCCCCTGGAGGGGGCTTGGCCAACCAAGCCCCAGACTTAACAACATTCCAAGTTTTACAAGACAAAACAAAAAGCATTAACATGAAATCAGGCTTGCAATTTGGTCACAGATTGATGATGATATCTGTCCTAGGATTTTAAGTGGGAACCCTGAACTACAGTCTTTGAAGTCTCACCCACGGAGTGGACCTGATGCCTGGGACCTTTTCTCAATTGGGCCTCCAGATGCACTGTGACACAGGACTTCCCAGCACTGATTAACCCTGGATATTGGTCAAAATCCAATTTGGTCATGTATCCTCTGCTCTATTTCTCTTTTCTTTTAAAGTTAGTATATTGAAAGTAAGTTAGATAATTCTCTAATAAATATTTGTATTATGTGTTTGTGTATATGAGTGGTTTATCTTGGTAACAAATCCTTTGAAGCTGAGATGAAATGAAAACTTTTGGCAAAACAGAATGTTGCCTGCCGCGTCTCTTTCAATTCTGGTTTCCTCATGAAAGGTTGTTGTTGAATCACGCGAATACACCAGGATTCTTGGCCCCCGGAGGAGAAGAATTCAATCCGGGGCCAGAGACGAGGCTTG
>NW_011492818.1:2320-2853 GCF_000754665.1 Bison bison bison | reverse complement strand
TTTTCTCCCATTCTGAAGGCTGTTTTTTCACCTTGCTTATAGTTTCTTTTGTTGTGCAGAAGCTTTTAATTTTAATTAGATCCCATTTGTTTATTTTTGCTTTTATTTCCAATATTCTGGGAGATGAGTCATAGAGGATCCTGCTGTGATGAATGTAGGAGAGTGTTTTGCCTATGTTCTCCTCTAAGAGTTTTATAGTTTCTGGTCTTATGTTTAGATCTTTAATCCATTTTGAGTTTATTTTTGTGTATGGTGTTAGAATGGAGTATTACTCAGCCATTAAAAAGAATACATTTGAATCAGTTCTCATGAGGTGGATGAAACTGGAGACTATTACACAGAGTGAAGTAAGCCAGAAAGAAAAACACCAATACAGTATCAGATCAGATCAGTCACTCAGTGGTGTCCGACTCTTTGCGACCCCATGAATCACAGCACGTCAGGCCTCCCTGTCCATCACCAACTCCCGGAGTTCACTCAGACTCATGTCCATCGAGTCAGTGATGCCATCCAGCCATCTCATCCTCTGTCGT
>NW_011492818.1:345-1160 GCF_000754665.1 Bison bison bison | reverse complement strand
CATTGGAAGGACTGATGTTGAAGCTGAAACTCCAATACTTTGGCCACCTGATGTGAAGAGTTGACTCATTTGAAAAGACCCTGATGCTGGGAAAGATTGAGGGCAGGAGGAGAAGGGGACAACACAGGATGAGATGCTTGGATGGCATCACAGACTCAATGGACATGGGTTTGGGTGTACTCCGGCAGTTGGTGATGGACAGAAAGCCCTGACGTGCTGCAGTTCATGGGGTTGCAAAGAGTCAGACATGACTGAGCAACTGAACTGAACTGAACTGAAATTCTTGCACCATCCCATACACAGAAAAACATTAAATGCATTAACCTTAGAAATCTGTTTGTTTTTTAATTAACAGTAATCTTTTGATGTTCCTACTACTTGTTTGGGAGGGGGGGGGAGGTGGTTTGTTGCAAAAATTCACATATATCCTGGCTCCTCATTTACCTCTTCAGAACAATCCCTCAGAGTCATCTGAGAGCCTGACTCCTGGGTTTAAGTCTTCAGTATGTCTATAGATAAAGCTTAATTCTCAACTTATGGGTTGTGCAAAGTTTTTTTCAATCAACAGTGTGTTATTGGTGAAATGATATATAAACTGATGGAACAAATCAGAGATTCCAAATTTAGACCCACACATGTGTCCAACTGACTTTTGATCAATGTGCAACAATTGGACAGATATATTCTAAAACATGAAAGAAAGCTGAGCACCAAAAATATTGATGCTTTTGAACTGAGGTGTTGGAGAAGACTCTTGAGAGTCCCTTGGACTATAAGGAGATCAACCCAGTCAGTCCTAAAGGAAATCAATTTTG
>NW_011492818.1:0-245 GCF_000754665.1 Bison bison bison | reverse complement strand
ACAGGAAGCTTGGGGATGGTGCACTGGGATGACCCAGAGGGATGGTATGGGGAGGGAGGTGGGAGGGGGATTCAGGATGGGAAACACGTGTATACCCATGTTGTATGCATGTTGATGTATGGCAAAACCAATACAATATTGTAAAGGAATAATAATAATAAAAAAATTAGAAAAGCAGTAAGAGAACTATAGTCAGCATCTTATAATAAACCATAATGGAAAAGAGAAAAAAAAAAAAAGAATGT
>NW_011492817.1:14598-16586 GCF_000754665.1 Bison bison bison | reverse complement strand
TTCACATCATAAGTCACTCCAAATATTTTTCCCCAACTTCATCTCAGATGAGGAGGAGACCATTTACCACCACAATGTACCGGTGTTTTTTATTTTTTTTTTTAAACAAAAGGGAATGGGTAGCAATAGAGAGTCATGTTGGTCCAGAGGTACTTCATCTGAACAATGCAAAGGTCCCCTCTTCTCTCGGAGCCAAGAGCCTTTCCTGCTGGTCTTGGCCACATGGAGGCAACAGATCTTGCCATCTTTGACCACAACAAATGATAGAAGAAGAGGGCCAGGCCATGGGGGTGGAAGTGGGAGTAAAGGAGTAACAGAGGAAAGAAAGAGGGGCACTGAGGGATGAAAGCCTTCTAGGTACCAACCTGAGGCAAACTCTATGGACTAAATGACTATTAGCTGGCAACAGTGGAGAAATGGTTTACATCATTTTCTAGATTTCAAATGTGTTTGGGTTGGCCATAAGTAAAAGATTTCTTTTTTAATCCCATAACTAATTCTATTCTTGTAAGACATGATGGATCATAATTACAGTGTTGCAAAAATAAAATAAAGTGCTAAGTCCAGGACCTGAAGCAAAAAAGTAACAGGAATTACCACTTATTAAGCACTGACTTTGTGTTCAGGCTCACTACTAAGCCTGAACCCCATTATCTCATCTCATCCTTTCAACAATTCTCTATGGTAGCCCCTAGCATTTTACAAATGAGGAACTAAGGCTTTGAGAGATAAAATTTCTTACCCAGGATGACACAGAAAGAAAATTGGCAGTGTTTGGCTGGAAAAAAGAAGAGCAAACTAAAAACAAAAAGAAGGAAGGGAATAATAAAGATTAGAATGGAAATAATAAAAGAAAGTAGAAAATGTATAGAGGAAAGCAATGAAACCAAAAGTTAGTTTTTTGAAATGATAAAGAAAATTAGCAAACTTCTGGCAAGGTTAAGAAATAAACAGAGAAGATTCAAATTACTAAAATCAGGAAAGAAAGAGGAGACATCACTACTAACCTTTTAGATATATATGAATTACAAAGAAATACTACAGATAACTGTATGCATACAAACAAGACAACTTTGATAAAACGGACAATTTCCTAGAAAGATACAAACTACTGAAATAGACCTAGGAAGAAGTTGATAATCTGAAAAAACTGTAAAAATAAAGAGAATGAATTAAAAACAACAGCAGCAACTACCCACAAAGAAAAGACTAGGGCAAAATGGTTTCACTGGTGAATTCTACCAAATGTTTAAAGAAGAAATAATATCAATCCTTTGCAGATTTTTCCAAAAAATAGAATAGAGAACATTTCCCAACTGATTCTTTGGCAACAGTACTGTCCTGATAACAAAGTCGGACAAAGGCACCACAAAAAAAGAATATTACAGACCAATATCTCTCAGTGAATACAATCATAACAGTTCTCAACAAAATAATGACAAATATAATTTGGCAGCATTTAAAATGGATTATCCACAATGACCCAGTGGGATTTATATCAAGAATTCAAGGTTGGTTCAACATATGAAAACTGATTGATGTAATATACGATATAAATATAATAAAGAAAAAGAATTCACATGATTATCTCATAGATGCAGAGATAGTATTTGGCAAAAATCCAACACCCTTTCATGATACAAAGATGAAACAAACCAGGAATAGGAGGGGGCTTCCTCAATCTGATAAAGGATATATATGAAAAACCCACATCAAAAGTTCTTCTCCTAAGATCAAGAACAAACCAAGGATGTCTACTTTCACCACTTATATTCAACATTGTACTGGAAGTTTAAGCCAAGAAAATAATGCAAGAAAAATCAAATAAAAGGCATCCAATTTAGAAAAAAGAATTAAAACTTTATTTACAGATGATATGATCCTCTTTGTAAGGAAATCCTATGAAATACACACACAGACACACACAAATCTGTTAGAGTTAACAAATAAGTTCTGCCAAGTTGCAGGATACAAGGTCAATATACAAA
>NW_011492817.1:10932-11351 GCF_000754665.1 Bison bison bison | reverse complement strand
AAGAAGGACTAACCACCCATCCACCTCCCCACAGATCATCGACTCAGAGCAGCCCATTCCACAGCTCATATCTGCAGTAACTATGACCATCTGCCTCTACCACTGACCCATCCCATCTGGCTCCTTTGTGAAGCCAGCTGCAGTGGGTCAGAGCTCAGAGGGAACTCAGAGGGATATCATATGCCAGGCATCTAGCAACAGCAACAGGCACGCCAATCTGCGGATTTCAAGTTTCCTCAGCCCTGGGGCCCCCGCAGCCCACCAGAGGGCACTCTGATTATTTAATTGAATGATGTACTAAGGGAAGAGGAGGTCCCCAGCAGTTTTAGCTCAACTCAAGCTAACTACACTAGGCAAACTGAAAGTGAAAGTTGCTCAGTCGTGACTGACTCTTTGCCATTGTGTTCCATGGAATTCTC
>NW_011492817.1:9970-10832 GCF_000754665.1 Bison bison bison | reverse complement strand
AGCAGTTGTGGACTGCCTGAGAACAGGCCTGCATTCCTATGGATTCTGCTGTCAGATTCTAATGATGAGAGGAAGCCAGAACTACTGAGTGACAACCATCAGCCTGGGGACACAGAGCTCACCAGTGACTTCCCATTTCAGGACCTGAGAAACATCACTGGGCTGGGGCCTGGCTGCAGTTTACAAGCCCCTCAGCAGCAGATGCAGGCCCATTTCTATGCTCACTGGGCACTGACAGAGTTCCAGGACCAGTCTCCACAGTCCTAGAAGTGACTGAAAGCATCACCTGAGCATCACCGCATGACCCCTGGCAAGACTGTAGCAGCACCCCCACCCATGCCACCACACCAGCCTGGCGGACGCCTGAGGTCTATTCATCCCGGCTTGTCAGGACATCAGGCAAGATGCCTAAGGTATGGCACTCTCTCATTAGAGACGAGGCCAGGTGAAAGAGCAAAGCTGTGCCTGGGCAACCAGAATGACCACTACAGATAGCTCAAGCCCCAGATTTCCACAGGGACAAAGGCCATACAAAGAACTCTGACCCATTCCCCTCTAGCCATTATGCCACACTTGTCAGACAATCTCTCAGCAAAAATGGTCCTTCCCTTCCCTACTACAGGCTCCCTTGTAACAGCAGTTACTACTGATTGGGTGCTTACTATGTACCAACCACTGTGCTAAGCTCCTATGCCTATTATCTCTCTAATCCCCCACAACATAACCCGAGATAGGTGGCCCCATTTTGCATACAAGGACTCCGAGACATAGGGAGGTTAAGCACCTTGCCCAAGTTTGCAGAGGTAAGGATGTGGTAACTGAGCTTTGTATTCTAGAAGTCTGGCTCAAAGCTCTTTTGCTC
>NW_011492817.1:7000-8226 GCF_000754665.1 Bison bison bison | reverse complement strand
CCTTCTCCAGGGGATCTTCCCAACCCAGGGATCGAACCCAGGTCTCCTGCACTGCAGGCAGACGCTTTATTATCTGAGCCACCAGGGAAGCCCACTATATAGTACAGGGAACTCTGTATCTTGTAATAATCTATAATGTAAAGAAATCTGACAAAGAATATATATGTATATATATAAATATATAAATTTATATGACTGGATCACTTTGGTGTACACCTGAAACATTGTATTTATCTATTTTGGTTGTATTGCCCAATTTGTGAGATCCCAACCAGAGATCAAACCTGGGCCCACAGCAGTGAAAACACTGAGTATACTCTTGAAACATTGTAAATCAACTATATTTCAATTTTAAAAAATAAATAAAACAAGAAATATCTTGGAGACTATGCCAAGGAGGAACATTGGAAAGCTTGCAGGGTCTCATCCATAAGAAGGTATGTGACTGAAAGCACAAAATCTTTCAGCCATGGTTGGTGGCTGATTAAAGAGTAAGTCCTTTGGAAGAGAGAAAGTGCTGGGGAAGCATATGTCAAGTTCTTGGCCACCTGACAAAGAGGATCCAAAGTTCTATTTTTTTGGACAGGATTAAACACCTATTTATATAAGGCAGTAGGGAAGGGGGCCTAGAAGCTCTGCAAAGATCCAAACATGATCAAAACTGCTGACTGGAGCTTTTTAAAGCCAGTCTTCAGCAGACAGTCTTCAGGCTGCCATGACTGGCTTAAGGAATTTGACCACTGCAATACTAACCCTGAAATCCCAGAGGCTTAACATAATGAATGTGTACTAGTAGCTCACATCAGTTCAGTGTGGTCTGCAGGGGCAGGGGCGTTCTGCTCCCTGTTGTCATTCAGAGATCCATGTAGTCCCTGGCTGGGCAGTTTGTTCCCAGTGAAAAATTTATACTGTGGAAAGGAAGCATAGATCTTTGATGAATAGCTGGCTGTCTCACAACCTGCTGAAATTATTCCTGTCGATACAATTACTTGGCATTGTGAGACTGAAGTGGAGGTTATTACGTGATTAGATGTAGGCTGGAGCAACTGAGCCTACATTTTAGGCCCAAACTCAAGTTTTGGTGGTTGATGCAGAAGTAGTTAGGAGGAGTATGGAATTGCTGGCAGCTACACCAAGGACAATGATTATTAGGAAACCGCCCCCCCCCTGCCCCCGCACCCACCCTGGGGGTTACCTTAGAAAGGAAGAAAGCTCCCAGCCAATCT
>NW_011492817.1:4854-6900 GCF_000754665.1 Bison bison bison | reverse complement strand
TTGCCTCGGAAAATCCCACGGACGGAGGAGCCTGGTAGGCTGCAGTCCATGGGTCCCGAAGAGTCGGACACGACTAGGGACTTCACTTCCCTTTTCACTTTCATGCATTGGAGAAGGAAATGGCAACCCACTCCAGTGTTCTTGGCTGGAGAATCCCAGGGACGGGGGAGCCTGGTGGGCTGCCGTCTATGGGGTCGCACAGAGTCGGACACGACTGAAGCGACTTAGCAGCAGGAGCAGCGTACTTGTCTGTCTCCACTGTATGTCTCTCCCAGAAGGGGAGCTCCATCCTATTATCTCTGTACCCCTAGCGCCTTGCTTAGGACCTGGCACAAAAATTTTTGAGAAATGACTGCATGGAATAAATGAGGGCAATGGGACAGAGTTGAAGTCTGAAGAAGTTGAGAAGAAACCCATAGTAATGTCCCATGAATGGAGTTGTTCAGGAGGATTTTTTTCCCCCTGCACCTTTCCTGGGCCCTGAACATATCAGGCTGGGATAACCAGAGGGGACATTTTGTGATATGAAAGGAAGAAGATCAATGTAAGATTCTTTTAGTAACATTACAAACAGAGAACATGTTAAGAGGCAGCCACTCTTGACTGTGTGAAAGGCCTGATTGTCTTTTAATTTCTTGACCCTGAAGCTGGACCAGTGAGAAATGTTTTCCTTCATTTCTCTTTCCACCTGCAAGTGCCCCAAGCCCTGTCTAGCTCCACTCAGGGGCAAGCCAGACACAACAGTATGAATGATACCCCACGTGTAAGGCAAAGAAGGGGAAGAGCTGGCATCTTGAGAGGATAAGGAGTTAAAAAGGCCAAAGAGCCTGGGTTTGAGGGGGTGGGAAGAGAGGGGGTCCCAAAAGAAAGGCTCCTTGAGACACCAACAGAGGGCAAGTTTGTGGGTGGCCCTGAAAGGGAAGAACAAAGGCCTAAGGCCATGACTCAAACAGAGGAGCTAATCCTAGAGATGGCACTCTCCAGATTGCAGTAGCAACCAGAGCTGTGAGTAAAGACCTATTCTTCACATTGTTCTGTACTCTGTGCTTGTGATTAAGCAGATAATAGTAAGACTGCTCTCCTCTCAATAAAGGGCTATACTAGCTCACTCTTCTGATGTTAAAAAGTATAACAATGAAGTTATATGGTGTGTGTCAAGAGAGTCAGGGGATAGTCCCCGTCCAGGATTTTTGAAGTGTGAATCAGAGTCTAGGTGCACCCCCAAACAAAGAATATTGAAGAACTTAGTCCAAGAATGGCTCCTGTGAGCCCTAAATTGTTAGTAGAATGGGCCCAGGGCTGAGGAGACAAAGTGTATCCAGCCCAGGCAGGAATGGTGTGGGGGAGTAAGAGAGAGATGAGGTGGAGACCGCTGTGACATTCGCACTAAAGTCTTTGGAGGAGGTTCACATTTGGGAGTAGATGCTAAGGAGCTAGGAGTCTATTTGTGTTAGGAATTTTTCTAGGCTGGTTCAAGCTTAAGATTTTCCTCAGGACATCAGACGCAGTCACAATTTATAAAGGCAATTGGTTTACTTCTGGAGAGATGAGTCCCCCCATACTCCTCAAGGAATATGGTACAATTGGTTGGAAGAGCCAAGCAGATATTGGAGCCAGTAGGATACAGGCTCCTGAGAGATGATAGAGCAAGGGATGCAGTCTATGGTGGATACTGCTGGGTACCCAAAGCCCTGAAGCTTGTTGGCCTGTTTGGGGTGGGTATGCTATAGGGGTGGAGGCAGCAGACCACCTCCTGAGAAAGGGTTTCGAGGATGGCTCAAATGTGCTAGAGAATACATATTTTTAAAAAGAAATTTGCTGTATGACTCAGGAAACTCAAACCAGTGCTCTGTGGCAACCTAGAGGGGTAGAATCGGGTGGAAGGTGGGAGGGAGGTTCAAGAATGAGACGACAAATATATACCTATGGCTGATTCATGCTGACGTACGGCAGAAAGCAACACTATATTGTAAAACAATTATCCTTCAATTAAAAATAAATTCATACCAAAAGTAAATAAATACATGTCAAAAAATAAATAAATAT
>NW_011492817.1:1489-2015 GCF_000754665.1 Bison bison bison | reverse complement strand
CATTGTGTCTCATTGGTGACAGACTGCTGAAGGTGTCTTGACAAAAGCTTGCAGAGGGATTCTCGGTTTGTATTGTCCCTCTGCTTGATGTACTGGTTTCTTTGGATCCTCTGGAGTCTTTCCATAGTTACTCAGTCAGTTCATCTGTCTGTCAGTCAGCTTGTCCATCTACTGTCCATCTCTATTAGCCAGCAAGACAGACTGTCAGTCAGACAGCCAGACAGCCCATCTGTCTGTCAACCAGCCCTGGGCAGCTAGGTAGCCAACCAGTCAATCTGTCCATCTGTCAGTCAGTTGTTTTAAGAGGGGAGAGGGGACACAGACCACAGAAAGGACACACCACATCACATGGCAGGGGGGCAGCAGGGCCACCCTCATAACCTAGTGTGCTGGGAAGGCATCCATGCTGAGGAGGCGGCCGTGGAGAGGTGGTCAGAATGGAGTAGGGTTAACTTGGGAAGGCCTCCTAGAGGAAGAACATTTGAAGGGGCCCAGACAGCCTTGGCTGGATTGGGGTTTCCAGCCC
>NW_011492817.1:0-261 GCF_000754665.1 Bison bison bison | reverse complement strand
GCAAAGAACATAATAGGAACCAGCTCAAAATCCTGTGAGCCTACTGAGGGCCTTGCTCTTTGGAAAACGCCAGACGGAGTCTATTATTTTTAAATGTCAACTAGATGGAGGCTATGATAGGGAGAAGGATGCGGCTCCTTTTCCTGCAAGCCCAGATGAGGTTCTGCATGCTGAGTGGTAGGGGCCCCCAAGTGCCCAGCCCTCTTGGCTCCTTTATGCCTTTCCACAAGGTGCCTACCAGGACCATACTGGTGCTGGGAG
>NW_011492816.1:16050-16477 GCF_000754665.1 Bison bison bison | reverse complement strand
ATGTTAACAATTTTGGGGACAACTGTATGGGCCTTGCAGTCTATTGGCAGATCTTGTCTGATAATACTCTGCTGCCAATAGATTAAGACCCATGCTTCCTTTCTTTCCACTCACTGTTTTTTGAAGGACTTCATACTAACTCCCTTTGCTCAGTGTCTAACATGAAATTCCTCACCTTATTTAAATATTAATAGAGCCACTACACTCCTTTTGCTTAAATTGAAGAAAGTAGGGAAAACCACTAGACCATTCAGGTATGACCTAAATCAAATCCCTTATGATTATACAGTGGAAGTGAGAAATAGATTTAAGGGACTAGATCTGATAGATAGAGTGCCTGATGAACTATGGATGGAGGTTCGTGACATTGCACAGGAGACAGGGATCAAGACCATCCCCATGGAAAAGAAATGCAAAAAAGCAAAAT
>NW_011492816.1:13775-14013 GCF_000754665.1 Bison bison bison | reverse complement strand
ATTTTATTAATACAACACAACTTATTTAACCCTTTTCTGTTGACAGGCATTTGATCTGTTTCTGGTTTATTTTTTCTGCCCATAGAAACAATGCTCATACAAATGCTCTTATATGTATCTCCTGGTGGACAGGGGTAAGACATTTTCTAGGGTATATGCCTAGGAGTGGAATGCTTAATCCAATGCTCATTCACACATTCAAAATTATTGTGCAATATTAAATTATTTTCCAAATATC
>NW_011492816.1:11343-12002 GCF_000754665.1 Bison bison bison | reverse complement strand
CTGGTAAAAAGAATCTGCCTGCAATGCGGGAGACCTGGGTTCAATCCCTGGGTTGGGAAGATACCCTGGAGAAGGGAAAGGCTACCCACTGTAGTATTCTGGCCTAGAGAATTCCACAGACTGTATAGTCCATGGGGTCGAAAAGAGTCTGATACGACTGAGTGACTTTCACTTACTTACTTAATGGTAAATTTATATATGTATAATATCTAGATATATACATACATTTTTGTTTATATAAAAAGGATCACTGATAGCTCTGTTTGTTTTCATTAAATATTGAATGGAATTTAAGATGAAGAAAAGTAATGAATGCAGTTAACATCCATATTCCTACCATTCAATTTAAAGAAAACAACAAAAACCTGCATTAATATCAATGTCGCCTGTGTGACATTGAAGCAACTCATGTCGTTTCTTGCCCACTCAGAGTCTCAGAATGCTGAATTCTATATGTGCTGTCCCACACTTTTCTTTACAGATTTTCATCTTTTTCCTTAAACAACTCTGATTTTTTTGTTTGTTTTCTGAAACTTATATAAAGCATTATACTGTAGGAACTTTCCTGTGACTTCTTAATTTCTTAAACATCATTTCTTTTTTGCTTAACATTATGACAGTGAGATAATTCATGTTACTGTGTAGCTGCAGTATATTTT
>NW_011492816.1:8803-11243 GCF_000754665.1 Bison bison bison | reverse complement strand
GGATGTGTGTTTGCCATTCAATTTTCCTTTATTGGGAAGTGCCTGTTCAAGTCTCTTGTCCATTTTTTCATAAGGGTGTTTGTCCTTTTCTTATTGATTTATGGGTGCTCTTTATATATACTAGATACAGTCCCCTTTTGGGTGATATATGTTGCAAATGTCACCCTTCTTCAGTTTCAATTTTATCTTCTCATTCTCTTACTGGTGACTTTTCATGAACATGGCTTTTTTATGAAATTTTGATTTAGTTTGATTCAAATACATTTTCCTGTAGGTTAGCAATTCCTGTGTTCTTCCTAAAAGTATCTTTTCCCACCAAAGTTTCTACAGATATTTGTTTTTATCATCTTCTAAAAGATGTATATTTTGCTTTTCACAATTTTATCTATGTACTGCCTAAATAGATTATTGTGAATAGTGTAGGTAGGGACCAAGATTTATTTCTTTTTCATATAACTATGCAATTGAGCCAGAATTATTTATTAAAGATGCTATCTTTCCTCTTGATGCCTTAATCAATCTATCTCTATTTTCCCCTATAATCTCCTTCTGATATCTGTTTGTCTATCAAACATCAAATCCATACCACCTTTCATTGTATTAAATCCAAAGCACCTTAACTGCAGCTTAATAGTAAGTCTGCACACTGAGTAAAATAAGTCCTTTGACTAAACTCTTCTTCCAGAATGCTTTAGTTATTTTTGGCCCTTGTC
Source organism: Bison bison bison (assembly GCF_000754665.1). NCBI lineage: Eukaryota > Metazoa > Chordata > Mammalia > Artiodactyla > Bovidae > Bison > Bison bison. The sequence goes on along the minus strand of NW_011492816.1, from coordinate 10,530 downwards.
ATTCCTATATAAATTTTTGGATCATCTAGTCAAAATGTAAAGTACATTTTCTTGTTTCCTGTGAGGAGTTTTTATATAATATGAATACAGGTTTTCTGCCAGATAAATGTCTTTTCAACATACTCTCTAGTTTACCTCATGTATTTTCTCTTTGTGGTATCATCTGATGAATAGAATTTGCTCATTTTAGTGTGATAAATTAAAATTATTTTTTCCACTTTTAAATTTTACAAGTTTTGTGCCTTCTATGTTTTCTCTTACCTGGGTTAACAAACTCATTTTTCTATATGTTTTATAAAACTTATCCTGTTGCTTTTTCACATTTAAAGCTTTTATCTACCTGAGATCAATTTTTTAAATGCATGGTTTAAACATAGGTCTGAATTAAAAAAAAAAAAAAAACACATGGTCAAGCAATTGTCATAACATTATTGAAAAGTCTATCTAATCTTGCCAACTCATTATACATTAAATCTCCATTTGTATATGGTTCTGTCCCTGGATTCCCCATTCTGTTCAGTTCATCAGTTTGTCAAAGTTCACCACTGACTTAAACTAATATGATATAGTTTTAAATTACTGTTTGATACTGGCGTTGACAAATCTTCCTATCATGTTTTTCTTCTTTATGTGTTCTGGCTATTTTTGGACATTTGTCTTTGAATACAAAATTTTAAATCAGATTAAGTTATACCAAAATAACCTGTGGGTATTTTTTATTGGAACTGCATTGAATTTAGAAGTTTTCAAAATTTGGACTCTGTGTCCTAAACGAATTGGCTCTGCATTCCAGGAGCTAATACAGAGCATCATCAAGGCAGGGATTTTGATTCTTTGTTCACTATTTTATTCCATGTGCCTAAAATAGTGCTTAGTGCATAGTGCATGCGTGCTCAGTCATGTCCAACTCTTTGTGACCTCATGGACAGTATAGCCAGCCAGGCTCCTCTGTCCTCTGTCTCCTCTGGAATTTTCTAGGCAATAATAATGGAGTGGGTTATCATTTTCTACTCCAGGGAACCTTCCCGACCCAGGGATAGATCCCGTGGCTCCTGTGTCCCCTGCATTGGCAGACAGATTCTTTACCACTGCGCCACCTGGGAAGCATGCTTAGTGCATAGAGGGGACTCAACAAACAATTGAGTTGAACATTGAAGGAAAGAATAACTCTACAGATAATTCTGGGGAGATTTAGTATCTTAATGCTTTTCAGTCTTCTGATCCATAAACATGTTGTATCTCACCTGTATTAGTCTGCCCAGGCTGCCATGACAAAATACCACCAGGCTTGGCTGCTTATTTTCTCACAGTCTGGAGGCTGGAAGTCCCAGACCAAGGTGCCATCAGGACTGCTTTCTGGTGAGGCCTTTCTTCCTGGGTTGCAGGCAGCCATCTTCTTGCTTTCTCTTTACAGGGCCTTTTCGCTATGTGGATGTCTGGAGGGAGAGAGGGAACACGTGAGAGAGATAGGTTTTTGAGATTTCTTCTTCTTACAAGGATGCCAGTCCTATGGTATCCTGGTCTCACCCCTAAGATCTCATTTAATCTTAATTTATTTTTAATGTCCCTGTGTATAAAAATAGTCATATTGGGATTAGGGATTCCACACAGTAATTTGGAGAGGGAACATAATTTAGTCCATAATACCATAATTTAAATCTTCTTTAGTCTCTGAAAGAGATGGGAATACCAGACCACCTGATCTGCCTCTTGAGAAATTTGTATGC